>NC_142076.1:17873100-17975600 GCF_059756535.1 Pantherophis guttatus | reverse complement strand
ATAAAGGGAGACTAGCATAGATCTATTTCAAGCTATTTAGCTCTCATCAGCTAGATATACCCTTACTAGCCCAAGATCGAATCCGAGTAAGGGTATGGCTAGCTGATGAGAGCTAAATAGCTTGAAATAGATTTATACTAGTTTCCCTTTATTTTTTAATCAGCGAACATAAATTTGATTATACACACACACACACACACACATATACACACACACATATATATACATATATATAAAGTTTATTGTCATTGTACGTATATACATAGTATACCCATACAACGAAATTCACATAACACCCAGATATTTGCAGCATGCAGAGGGAAAAAATCCCCCCTCAAAAATAGAGCATAGAAATCTGAAGACTTTAATTTCTTTCTTTTTTTAAATAATTTTTAAAAGCACAGAGGTGTCCTGGTGGCCAAAGGCTGGAGGGCTCCCCCTTTCTTCTTCAAATCCCCCAGTATAATTTCCTCTCCTGGAGTTGCGTGACACATATAAAGGTTTTCCCACGCCTGCGATTAATTTTGGGCAAGGATAAGTAGCCTATTATTAGAATCCTAGCTCTAATCGAAAGGGTGGAGTTATATTTGGACGGCGGCTGCATTCACAGAGAGTTCCATCCGAGGTTGTAGAAAAACAGTAGTTTTCATGGAGACAACCCAGCTAACTCGGATTAAGCGATTTGTAAGCTGGAACCTTTACAAGACCTTAACATGATGGGATGGAGACATGAGGCTGGAAGCTGCTGAAGATATCATTCACCTATTAGAAATACATCATTCAAAGTCATTGTGGGCTTCTCAGTTCTATTCATCGGCCCCTCTTGGCAATAGAGGAACATCATTGGATGACCCAACAAAAGCTCTTCCGTACTCAGGACATTGTTGTTGTTGTTAGTTGCGAAGTCATGTCCGACCCTTTGCGACCTCATGGACAACGTTCCTCCAGGCCTTCCTGTCCTCTACCATCACTCAGAGTCCATTTAAGTTCACGCCGACTGCTTCAGTGACTCCATCCAGCCACCTCATTCTCTGTCGCCCCCTCCTTCTCTTCTTTTGCCCTCCATCATTCCCAGCATTAGGCTCTTCTCCAGGGAGTCCTTCCTTCTCATTAGGTGGCCTAAGTTTTTGAGTTTCCTCTTCAGGATCTGGCCTTCTAAAGAGCAATCAGGGTTGATCTCCTTTAGGACTGACCGGTTAGGTCAGTGTTTTCAGCATTGGCCATGTTCAGGGATATGGACTTCAACTACCAGAATCCTTATCAATGGCCATGGTGGCCATGGAATTTTGTGGGTTGAAGTCCACAAAACATCAACATGGTCAAGCTTGGGGAAACCTTGCTCTATGCTCAAACGGAGCCCCATTATTGGTTGAACACCCCATGCTAGATCAGCGATGTTGACTCTCAACTAACCTATCTCCAAACTTTTCTTCCCGATAAAAGGTTTGGGGAACAAAAACAAAATCAACATTTCATCACTGGAACGGTTTACCTCCAGAAGTTGTGGGTGCTCCCTCATTGGAGGTTTTCAAGGGAAAAAAAAAATGGACTGGGCAACCATTTGTCTGAAATAGCATAGGGTTGAGCAGGAGGTTAGGTTAGAAGATCTCCAAAGCAGGAGTGAAATCCAGCAGGTTTTGCAGAACCGGTAGCGGAAATTTTGAGTAGTTCAGAGAACTGGCAGATACCACGTCTGGCTGGCCCCAGAGTGGGGTGGGAATGGGGATTTTGCAGTATCCTTCCCCTGGAGTGGGGTGGGAATGGAGATTTTGCAGCATCCTTCCCCTGCCACGCCCCACCAAGCCACGCCCACAGAACCGGTAGTAAAAAAAAAATAATTGGATTTCACCACTGCTCCAAAGCCCCTTCCAGCACTGATATTCTGTCATTCTTTGGCTCTTCCCCAGCTGGTAGTGAGACAATCAATCTGCAGAGACTGGAAAAGCAAGGACCTCTTTGTAGAATCATGGGGCTCTTTCCCATTTGTTTGTTTTGCTCCAGCGGGTCAGCCTTGGCAAGGCGCTGCAGCGAAGACGTAAATGGAAGAGTTTTCGTGGTTCCTTAGCAACAGGTTGCCAGTCTTTGAACAAGTTGTTTAAATAGACAAGAAGGCCGGTTGCCTTTCAACTATCGGTGGCAGCAATTTCTTCATCTGGGTTGGCTTTCCATGCTCTCCCGCTTCCTGGCTCTTTTCTTAGGGGACTGGAAGGCTACAACATACGAAGAACGGTTGCTGGAATCGGGTATGTCTAGTTTAATGAAAACAAGGACCAGGGGAGACAGGATAGCAGTCTTCGAATATCTCAGGGGCTGCCCCAAAGAAGAGGGAGTCAAGCTATTCTCCAAAGGACCAGAAGGTAGGAGAAGAGGCAACAGGTGGAAGCTAATCAAGGAGAGAAGTAACCTGGAATTAAGGAGAAATGTCCTAACACTGAGGACAATTAACCAGTGGAACGGCTTGCCACCAGAAATTGTGAGCGCTCCAACACTGAAGGTTTTTAAGAAGAGATTGGACAAGCATTTCTTTGGAATGGTATAGGGTTTCCTGCCTGAGCAGGGGGTTGGACTAGAAGACCTTGTCCAACACCCTGCTCAGGCAGGATACTCTAACCTAGGAGTCAGTAATCCATGGCTCTGGAGCCGCATGTGGCTCTTTCATCCCTCTGCTGCAGCTCCCTGTCGCTCAAAATAGGTGTCACAACTGAAAACAGAACCTTTAATTCAACTACATAGGCTAGTTTTGTGGCCGCTCAGGAAATAGTCAGGCACGGGAAGGGTTTTGTGGCTCCCGGTGTTTTCTTTTCTGTGGGAAACAGGTTCAAATGGCTCTTTGAGTGCTTAAGGTTGCCGACCCCTGCTTTAACCCATTCTCGACAAACGGCTGTCTAATGACTGGTCAAGTTGTTTCTCCATAACTTCCTAGGGCAGGGGTCCCCAACCTTTCGGACCTCAGGGACCACTAAATTCATAATTATAAATCCCATGGACCACTAATATGATCTGCCTAAGGACCGGCTGGGTGAGCGTGGATAGGTAGTCATGTGACTGGGTGGCCAACTCGATGGCCAACTCAACGTCACTCACATCGAGGGGCGCCTCGCCGGCCTCTACTCACCCCTCTCCTGCCAAAGACTCCTCGCCTCCCCGCCTGGGCTCCTTAGGGCCTCAACAGGAAGCAGTTGTTGGAGCTAAGCAGCCACCACGAGAAAGAGTTGGAAAAACAGCTGGCTCAGTTCAAATTGGATCTGACCGAGAAGGAGGCTCAGCAGAAGCACCTCACTGAGGACTAGGAGCATAGGCTTTCCAAGCAGAGGGAAGACCTGCGGGAGTGCAAGGCCAGGCATGGAAGGTCAGTGGGCTGAGATGGTCAGCCAGTTCCAGGCCATGATGCAGTCCCACTGGAACGAGGCCCTCCGGCTCTTCGCCACCAGCGGTGCTTCCCTCCAGCCTTTGCCCAAAGCCCCACACCAGGAGGCTGAAGCAGACCCCAAATCAGAATTTCTGCCCCCTCCAACCTGCACAAAAACACTCCAAAGGGGGAGACTCTCTGCAGCACCACAAATATTCATTGCACGTATCCATCCCAGGGGCCGTAGTTTGAGGACCCCCTGATTTAGTACAATATAAAAAATGGAAATAATTTTTCCGCAGACCACCAAAATTTTCTCACGGACTGCCAGTGGTCCAAGGACTACCAGTTGATGATTGCTGTCCTAGGACACAGCTCATTCATTGGGGGGTGGGTGGGTGAGTGGGGGGTCTCTTATCCTTGGAAAGTCAGGAGACACCATGGATTTGCAAGCTAGTTCTCTGCCTTCAGGATCTAGCAAAATCATCTCCTCCAGGGTGGAAGAGAAAACAAAAGACATTCCTTCTCGGTGCAGACAGGCTGTTATTTCCGATAATCTATCTCATCATGGTTGCCTAGAGGCATGAATTTCGCAGTGTTTATGTTTTGTTTTGGAAAATAAAAGAGTTTTATGATCTTCACCCAGCTCGTAATGCTCTCCTTATTACTCCGCAGCCCTTGATGATAATTTGCAACTCACACACCCATCCAGGCTTATCTTCCTGCCGATGTCAGCATTTCATTCCATCAGGGCCACACCCCGTCCATCCCTGGCCCTCGCTTCTTCTCGGCATATTTCTGCCAGACCTGGAGATAGAGGGGTGTTTTTTTCCCCCCTTCCTTTAAATTATATCAGCACAACTAACATTCCCATGGCAACGTGTTTTTGTTTTTCTAAGGGGTTTTTGCATATTGGGGGGATTATGATTTGGAAGGGAAGGAGGGAGGGAGGGAGGGAGGAAAGTAGGAAAGAAAAGAGGAAGGAGATGGAAATGAGAGGGAGGAAGGAAAGAAGGGAGAAAGAAAGAAGGAGAAAAGGAGAGAAGTGGAGAGAGATGGAAGGGGATAGAAAAGGGAAGAAAGGGAGGGAGGGAGGAAGGAAAATTAGAAAAGAGGAAGGAGAGGGAAATGAGAGAGAAAGGAAAGAAGGGGGAAAGGAAGTAAAGAAGGAAGGAAGGAAGGAGACAAGGGGAGAGAAATGGAAGGGGATAGAAAATGAATGAACGAGATGAAATGAGAGAGGGAAGAAGGGAGGGAGGGAGGCAGAGAAGGAGGTAGGGAGGAAAGTAGGAAAGAAAAGAAGAAGGAGATGGAAATGAGAGAGGAAGGAAAGAAGGGAGAAAGGAAGGAAGGAAGGAAGGAGACAAGTGGAGAGAAATGGGATAGAAAATGAGTGAATGAGATGAAATGAGAGAGGGAAGAAGGGAGGGAGGGAGGGAGGCAGAGAAGGAGGGAAGGAGGAAAGTAGGAAAGAAAAGAAGAAGGAAATGGAAATGAGAGAGGAAGGAAAGAAGGGAGAAAAGCAGGAAGGAAGGAAGGAAGGAAGGAAGGAAGGAAGGAAGGAAGGCAGGAAGGAAGGAAGGAAGGAGACAAGTGGAGAGAAATGGAAGGGGATAGAAAATGAATGAATGAAATGAAATGAGAGAGGGAAGAAGGAAAGGAGGAAGGGAGGGAGGCAGAGAAGGAGGGAGGGAGAAAAGTAGGAAAGAAAAGAGGAAGGAGATGGAAATGAGAGGAAGGAAAGAAGGGAGAGAGACAAGTGAAGAGAAATGGAAAGGGATAGAAAATGAATGAATGAAATGAAATGAGAGAGGGGAGAAGGAAAGGAAGAAGGGAGGGAGAGAAGGAGGGAGGGAGAAAAGTAGGAAAGAAAAGAGGAAGGAGATGGAAATGAGAGGAAGGAAAGAAGGGAGAGAGACAAGTGAAGAGAAATGGAAAGGGATAGAAAATGAATGAATGAAATGAAATGAGAGAGGGAAGAAGGAAAGGAGGAAGGGAGGGAGGCAGAGAAGGAGGGAGGGAGAAAAGTAGGAAAGAAAAGAGGAAGGAGATGGAAATGAGAGGAAGGAAAGAAGGGAGAGAGACAAGTGAAGAGAAATGGAAAGGGATAGAAAATGAATGAATGAAATGAAATGAGAGAGGGGAGAAGGAAAGGAGGAAGGGAGGCAGAGAAGGAGGGAGGGAGAAAAGTAGGAAAGAAAAGAGGAAGGAGATGGAAATGAGAGGAAGGAAAGAAGGGAGAGAGACAAGTGAAGAGAAATGGAAAGGGATAGAAAATGAATGAATGAAATGAAATGAGAGAGGGGAGAAGGAAAGGAGGAAGGGAGGGAGAGAAGGAGGGAGGGAGAAAAGTAGGAAAGAAAAGAGGAAGGAGATGGAAATGAGAGGAAGGAAAGAAGGGAGAGAGACAAGTGAAGAGAAATGGAAGGGGATAGAAAATGAACGAATGAGACGAAATGAGAGAGGGAAGGAAAGAAGGAAACGTAACCACAAAGCTAATCCGGCCATCAGTCTAGTTGGTGACTCTAGAAATAAACGAGCCCAAATAAATCTACTCATTGATTGCACAGACACACTGCCGTTGTCCCCTTATGCCCACATCCCGAAATTGTGTTTACCGAACAGCCACTATTGAGTATCACACGATCTGCTCCCTTGGATGTCGGGGTCCTTCACTTCAGCCGTCGCCGCCGCCTGAAAGCCACTTGGCTGCTCGGATACCTGTCTTGAGTGCTGTCACGTTGAAGGGCCCTGTGACTTCCGAACGTGTGTGTGTGTGTGTGTGTCCCCATGTGTGCATGCAGGAGAGGTAATTTTGAGGAAAGGAACCAAGCTCCAGGCAAGTCAAGTCAAGTCACCTGTTTTCTCAGGGTATCAAAACCTCTCCGTGTTTCGGTAGCACGAAGAATATGCTGAACTCCATGTCCTCTTGAGAACATTCTATTCTACTACAGCACAGACTTAAGAGCTGCTAAGATAACCAGCCTAGACATAAGGAGAAATTCTCTGACAGCACAATCAACTGACGGAACAGCTTGTCTTCAGGAGCTTCACCACTGGAAGCTTTCAAGAAGAGACTGGAATAACCAGAATAACAGAGTTGGAAGGGTCCTTGGAGGTCATCTAGTCCAAGCAGGAGACCCTACAGCATTTCTGACAGATGGCAGTCCAGTCTCTTCTTGAAAGCTTCCAGGGATGAAGCTCCCACAACTTCCGAAGGGCAACTTCTGTTCCTTCGGTTGGTTGCTCTCACTGTCAGAAAATTTCTAGGTCGAAGGTCTCCTTGACCAGTTTCCATCCATTGTTCCTTGTCTGGCCTTCAAAGGTGCTTTGAAAAATAGCTTTTTTTTTTTTATTTGATTTATATGCCGCCCTTCTCCGGAGACTCAGGGCGGCTTACAATGTGCTAAGCAAGAGCCTTCATTCTCTTGTATATTTATACAAAGTCAGCTTATTGCCCCCACAAACTGGGTCCTCATTTCACCTACCTTAGAAAGGATGGAAGGCTGAGTCAACCTTGAGCCTTGGAGAGATTCGAACCAGCAGAAATTGCAGGCAGCTGGGTTAATAACAGGGTGCGTAGACCACTGTACTATCAAGGCTTGACCCCCTTCCTCTCTGTGGCAGCCCCTCAAATATTGGAAGACTGCTATCATGTCTCCCCTGGTCCTTCTCTTCATTAAACTACAGATTAACAGAGTTGGAAGGGACTTTGTAGGACATCTAGTCCAAGCAGGAGACCCTACACCATTTCTGAAAGATGGCAGTCCAGTCTGCTTCCAGGGATGAAGCTCCCACAACTTCCGAAGGCAACTTCTGTTCCATGGGTTGATGGTTCTCACTGTCAGAAAATTTCTCCTTAATTCCAGGTTGCTTCTCTCCTTGATTAGCTTCCATCCATTGTTTCTTGTCTTGTCTTCAGGGGCTTTGGAAAATAAATTGACCCCCTCTTCTTTGTGGCAGCTCCTCAAATACTGAAATACTGCTATCATGTCACCCCTAGTCTTTCTTTTCTCTAGACTAGCCAAACCCCATTCCTGTAACTGTTCTTTATCTTTATCACCTTAGTTGCTCTTCTTTGCACTTTTTCCAAACTCTCAACATCTTTTCCATAATGTGGTGACCAAAATTGGATGCTGTATTCCTGATGTGGGTTTAATTAAAGTAGTCTCTAAATTCTAAAGTAAAGGTAAAGGTTCCCCTCGCACATGTGTGCTAGTCGTTCCTGACTCTAGGGGGCAGTGCTCATCTCCGTTTCAAAGCCGAAGAGCCAGCGCTGTCCGAAGACGTCTCCGTAGTCATGTGGCTGGCAGGACTCAACGCCAAAGGTGCACGGAACGCTGTTCCCTTCCCACCAAAGGTGGTCCCTATTTTTCTACTTGCATTTTTTGCGTGCTTTCGAACTGCTAGGTTGCCAGAAGCTGGGACAAGTCACGGGAGCTCACCCCATTATGCGGCACTGGGGATTCGAACCGCTGAACTGCCGACCTTTCGATCGACAAGCTCAGCGTCTTAGCCGCTGAGCCACCGTGCCCCTAAATTCTAAAGTAGCCACATCAAAATGAATACTACGCACTTTGCAGTCACTGGCTAAGAACACACAAAGCTACAGTTCTCCACCCCACCCCACCTCCCAAATTAGTGCATGCAAAGATGACTTTTCCCTTCCAGGACGGACCAAATTAAAATAATCAAAATCCCAGACTTTTTTTTTTTTTTTAAAGGTTACTGTAGGGAATTTACAGATTTCTCCAAAATGCCAAAGCAAACACTGCAATATCAAAGGTTATGTTTGGGGGGGCAGAGGGAAACTGGAGATTTCTCCGAGGACCAGCTAATAGCATATTTCATATTTGTTTATTGCTGTTCGAAGGAGGGCTGAAGACTGCAGAGTGGGTTTGTGTTTGTGTGTGCCTTTGAATTTCTTAATTTGGTTTTTATCAAAAACGGTTTTAAGGATTGTCGTGGGCTGAACCTGGTTTGTCCTGTGTGGTCTGGTGTAGAACATTACATCACTGTATATACCCGTGATGGCGAACTTATGGCACGCGTGCCACAGGTGGCACACGGAGCCATATCGGTGGGCACGCAAGCATTGCCTTAGTTCAGCTGAAGCGCACATGCGCGTCCCAGCCAGCTGATTTTCGGGCCTTCCGGACTCACTGGAAGTCAGGAAACAGGCTGTTTCTGTTCTGCCCCAGCTATGGACCCCAAAGAACGCAGCACACACAAAAACTATACAAAGCTTATTTTGCTCAAATAACTTAGTCGTTATCATTCAAAGGCTGTTAATGAACTGTCTTAACAGCCTACCGGAATTCTAAGATAAGGTAATCACGGTCTTACTAGAGTTGGCAGAAAGCCCAGAAGCAAATTTGCAGACACGAAGGAGAGTGAACTAAAGTTGTTCCCTACAGCTTTCTGCAATTGGTGTTCCTCCTTAAATAGGCTAAGGGAGTGGTCAATTAGCCCCAAGCCTTACTCTCGAGGAGACTTCCTCCTGAGGAGCCACTCCTGCCTTTTGGCAGCCCTGCGCACCCGTGCATCGAGAAGAGGCTCCTCCTCTTCTTCCTCTTCACTTAAGGGAGCTTCTGGAGGTTCTGAAGGCCCTGGCTGAATCCCCGCCTCTGGCACCACGTCTTCTCCGGCCTCCTCATTGTCCGACTCGAGTGCCAGCTGCACAGGCTGCTGGCACAGCACCACACCAGCCTCCTCGCTGTCGGAATCATCTACAATCGGCACAGGCCGCTGACGGGCCACAACAGTTTCCAGCCTCTGGAGGGCCTCCGGGGGGGTGGGGAGTGGGAAAAGCCCATTTTTTGCTCTCCCCAGGCACCAGAGGCTTTCTAGGGGTGGGGCGCATTGTATATGGGTGTGGGCACGTACACGTGTGACTCCTCCACGACCCCCGCTTTTGGCACGTGATGGCCAAAATATTGTAAAATCTCTATTCCCATCCAACTCTGGGGCCAGCCAGAGGTAATATTTGCTGGTTCTCCGAACTGCTCAAAATTTCCGCTACCGTTTTTCCAGAACCTGTCAGAACCTGCTGGATTTCACCCCTGGTCCAACCCCCCACCCAAGCAGGAGACCCTACACCATTTCTGACAGATGGCTGTCCAGTCTCTTCTTGAAAGCTTCCAGGGATGAAGCTCCCACAACTTCCGAAGGCAACTTCTGTTCCATCGATTGTTCTCACCGTCAGAAAATGTCTCCTTATTTCCAGGTTGAATCTCTCCTTGGTCAGTTTCCATCCATTATTCCTCGTCTGGCCTTCTGGTGCTTTGGAAAATAGCTTGACCCCCTTCCTCCTCTCTGGGGCAGCCCCTCAAATATTGGAAGATCATGTCTCCCCCCTTTTTTAAAGAGGCTACTGGGCTAAATTGGAGATCGGAAAGAGGCATGCTTTAAAACCTATCGGCGTGTCCAAAAGGGAGCTCTTACAGCCCTCTTGAGCCAAAGGAGGTTTTAAAAGAAGACAGATAGCTTGAAAACTGGCTGCAAATGGACAGAAACAGCACAGGCCACTGGTGCTCTTGACACGGTGTGGATTTATTTCCACCCAGCTCTTGTCAAGAACGAAAAACACTCAGCGGGGAACAATCTCAGGCCAGTAGATGTTTCTTCTTCCAAAACTCATTTCTCATGAAGCAAAAAAAAAAGCAAACTGACATTTGAAAAGGGTAACCGCCCGGGCTAGTGATGTCTGGCCTCTTCGGGGAGACGGTGTGTTTCCACATCAGCTCCGATTGAATTTTGGCTATTAAGAGAAAAGGTCAGCGGCTTCCATCGGTAAACACGCTCGTTTTGAAAAGCATGACAGAGCTCTCCGGATACCTGCTGAGAAGGACCACACCACGCCTCTCGACGTCAGGCCCTCTGTTTTTGTGATTAGACTCCATCTTTCTGGGTTCCTCCCCTCCGAGAATTTACAATAGCATCATTTGGAGGAAGGAATGAGTTGGGTGTTGGCATTTTAAGCTTCCATTGGGTCTTGCATCTATAATGCATTGGGGAATGCTGTACGGCAAATATAAAAAGATACCATTGATTAGAATAACAGAGTTGGAAGGGTCCTTGGAGGTCATCTAGTCCAAGCAGGAGACCCTACACTATTTCTGACAGATGGCAGTCCAGTCTCTTCTTGAAAGCCTCCAGTGATGAAGCTCCCACAGCTTCCGAAGGCAACTTCTGTTCCTTCCGTAAGGGTGAAAAGCGGCGGTAAGTCACTTTTTTTCAGTGCTGTTATAACTCCAAATGGTCACTAAACAAACTGTTGTAAGTCGAGGACTATCGATACAAAATCTAAGACCCAGGCAACTTGTGAACTTATTGTATTTATTTATTTATTTTGTTCGATTTATATGCCACCCTTCTCTGGAGACTCAGGACCCCTTACAATTTATTTATTTTTATTTATTGGTTCGATTTATATGCCGCCCTTCTCCGGAGACTCAGTGCGGCTTACAATGCGTTAAGCAATAGCCTTCATACTTTTGTATATACCTGCTTAGTAGGGCTTTCGGGCCCCCCTAAGTTTGTATTCTTTTTTATACAAAGTCAGCTTATTGCCCCCACAATCCGGGTCCTCATTTTACCTACCTCGGAAGGATGGAAGGCTGAGTCAACCTTGAGCCTGGTGAGATTTAAACTCACAGTAATTGCAGGCAGCTGGTGCTACTTAACAGCACTTTAGTCTGCTGCGCCACCAAGGCTCCCAGAATTCCCTAGCCAGCTAGTCAAGGCTGGCTGGGGAATTCTGGGAGTTGAAGTCCACAAGTCTTAAAGTTGCTAAGGTTGGACATCCTTGCCTTAAGATTCTTTCTGGAGTCAAGCAGTTCCTTTTTTTTTTTTCTCTCCCCCCCAGAATTCCATTTCATCTCCACTATTTTCCTTCAACGGCAAACATGCCAGCTTCCCCTCCAACCCTGGAAGAAAATAAAAGTGAGATAAAAATAACTTCCCATTTTTCAACCACATTACCATATAAGGCCTTTTAAGGGTTTTCAAGATTTCTTTTGGGTTTGTGCCCCCTCCCCCCCCAACCAGTTCAAATGAGATGCCTTAAGGAGCCACATCCTCCCACATTGATAAATAGACGATGGTGGTCAGTGAGTAAATAATAAAGACTGGTTATTATTGATAGACATGTTATCCTTAAAAAACTTCAGCTGGAAGAGAATAAAGGACGTTGCAGATGTTTCAATAGCTGTAAAAGGACAGTCAAAAGATAAGATCTTTTGGGCTGCATAAACAGAGGGATAGAATCAAGATCACGTGAAGGGTTAATACCACTTTAAAAGGCCTTGGTGAGGCCACACTTGGAATATGGCATCCAGTTTTGGTCACCACGATGTAAAAAGGATGTGGAGACTCTAGAAAGAGTGCAGAGAAGAGCAACCAAGAGGATTAGGGGACTGGAGGGTAAAACATATGAAGAACGGTTGCAGGAACTGGGTATGTCTAGTTTAATGAAAAGAAGGACTGGGGGAGACATGATAGCAGTCTTCTGATATCTCAGGGGCTGCCCCAAAGAAGAGGGAGTCAAGCTATTCTCCAAAGCACCTGAGGGCAGGACAAGAAGCAATGGGTGGAAACTAATCAAGGAGAGAAGCAACTTAGAACTAAGGAAAAAATTTCCTGACAGTGAGAACAATTCATCAGTGGAACAACTTGCCTCCAGAAGTTGTGAATGCTCCAACACTGGAAGTTTTTAAGATGTTGGATAACCATTTGTCTGAAGTGGAGTAGGGTTTCCCACCGGAGCAGGGGGTTGGACTAGAAGACCTCCAAGGTCCCTTCCAACTATTCTATTCTATTCTATTCTATTCTATTCTATTCTATTCTATTCTATTCTATTCTATTCTATTCTATTCTACTCTACTCTACTCTACTCTACTCTACTCTACTCTACTCTACTCTACTCTATTCTATTCTATTCTATTCTATTCTATTCTATTCTATTCTATTCTATTCTATTCTATTCTATTCTATTCTATTCTATTCAGCTGTTGTAGACTTTCTACCATTAATTACAATAACAGATTGTTAACAAAGGGCTTTGAAGTTTAACTTTACAGTTGATTAACCTGAAAACTACCTATCGGAATCCTGGTGGAGTTCACCCCTGCCACATGTCCTTCCTTTCATTAAACTAGATGTATGCACTTCCTGCAACCGTTCTTCGTATGTTTGAGCCTCCAGTCCCCTAATCATCTTGGTTGCTCTTCTCTGCCCTCTTTCTAGGGTCTCAAGGACCTCCTGGTTGCAAGAAAAAGACTTGCTTTACCTAAGGTAACAGTAACAGAGTTGGAAGGGAACTTGGAGGTCATCTAGTCCTACCCCCTGTTAATGCAGGAAACCTGTTCTAGGGATTCGAACCGCCGAACTGCCGAGCTTTCTGATTGACAAGCTCGGTGACTTTTAACTAAACCTCAAGGGTATTTCCCCATAAATACAATCTCTGCAGGACACCAGAGAGGCTAACGTAATGGGAATAGGATTTACCCCCCACCTCCCTACGCCCCTTCCTGCTATCTTAGTTATAGCAAGTGATGTCTCCTTCCTGGTTCTTTTTCCTTTTTTTTTTTTCTTTTCTTCTGGAGGACAAAATGAGATCTCCATCGCCATGAAATTGCTACCTCCATATATAATTTTATTTTATTTTTATTTTTTTTTGCACTGCAACAGAAAATAACAAGACAGATGCAATCCATTTTCACAGCTATTCAATGTTAGCGCACATCGCTTGTGGCTGGACAAACTTCGATGATCCTAATGCAGTTTGGAGGGGGGGGAACCAAAAACCCAGGCAGCTTAAAAAAAAGAAAAAAAATCCATTTTCCGTAGGCTTTGAGCAGAGCACACGGCCTGAATTGAGACGCAACTATCTCCCTGGCTGCGAGAAAAGGTAGCCGAAGAAAAAAGCTATGAAATAAAATGTCAGCCTCGGATCACAAGAAAGTTATTTTTCTCGCTCTTTCCATTCCACTCCCCCCACCCCATTTTTTTGGTTAATCCGAAAGAAAATATACAGAATTATCCATTTCAGGCCTTAGCAACATGGAAGGGAGGATTTCCCAATTATAATATAGTCATGGTTTCCCAGTTGCAATGTACGGCTGTGAAAGTTGGACCATAAGGAAGGCTGAGCGCCAAAGAATGGAGGCCTTTGAACTCTGGTGCTGGAGAAGACTCCTGCGAGTCCCTTGGACTGCAAGGCCATCCAACTGGTCAGTCCTAGAGGAGGTCAACCCTGACTGCTCTTTAGAAGGCCAGATCCTGAAGAAGGCTTTGGCCACCTAATGAGAAGGAAGGAAGGACTCCCTGGAGAAGAGCCTAATGCTGGGAACGATGGAGGGCAAAAGAAGAAGGGGACGGCAGAGAACGAGGTGGCTGGATGGAGTCACTGAAGCAGTCGGCGTGAGCTTCAATGGACTCCAGAGGATGGTAGAGGACAGGAAGGCCTGGAAGAACATTGTCCATGGGGTCGCGAAGGGTCGGACACGACTTCGCAACTAACAACAAGAAACATAGTCCAATTTGCTTGGTTGGGTTTTGGGATTGCAGCTTTGATCTGCTGAAGTCCGTGAGAACATCCATCCATCATTCATTGATTCATTCATTCATTGATTCATTCATTCATTCATAAAGAACTCAAGGTGATGAACACATCCAACACATATTCTTCCTTCAATTTTCCCGACAACAACCATCCCGTGAGGTGGATTGGGCTGAGTGAGAAAGAATGACTGGCGCAAGATCACCCAGTTGGCTCTCATGGTTAAGGAGGGAACTAGAATTCCCGGACTCCTAGTGATTGGCCCAAAGTCACCCAGCTGGCTTTCAGGCCTCAGGCGGGACTAGGACTCACCGTTACCTGGTGATTGTCCCAAAGTCACCCAGCCAACTTGTGTGTCTAAAATAAGACTAGAATTCACCATCTCCTGGTGATTGGCCCCAAATCACGTAGCTGTCTTCCTCTTCCTCTTCCTCTTCCTCTTCCTCTTCCTCTTCCTCTTCCTCCTCTTCCTCTTCCTCTTCCTCTTCTTCTTCTTCTTCTTCTTCTTCTTCTTCTTCTTCTTCTTCTTCTTCTTCTTCTTCTTCTTCCTCCTCCTCCTCCTCCTCCTCCTCCTCCTCCTCCTCCTCCTCCTCCTCCTCCTCCTCCTCCTCCTCCTGTAAATAATTCCTCAGCAAACAGCCTTGTGTTTTTTTTCTTTCTTTCTTGTTTTTCCAAACTCTTTGCTGGATTAGAGCTTCTACTCGCCGTTGTTTTGTTGCTGGAGGAGAAGGAATGCGTGCCCTCCCTCCCTTTTGCTCAAAACTGCCTTGCTCCAAAAACTAAATGGAGGCCTCTTCTGCTCTTTCTTCTCTATAAATTGCCTTTCCTGCCCTCACTTTAGCCCCACAAAACAAACATCAGTTCCTATCGCCTAGTCAGGATGAGAACGCTGAAGGAGAAGGAACTCAAACAGTCATTTCTCTTGCTAAACCAACAATGTAAAAACCTTTAATCTTTTCTGTTGACGAGGGGAAAGAACCAGGTTTTTCTTTCTTTTTTTCTTTCTTTTTTTTTTTTTCTTCTTGCCAATGTTAAGTAGCAGGTTGCTTGGACGGCTCCCATCGGTCGTTTCCAGCTCCGGCTCCTTCAAACATCACTTCGCCATTAGTCCTGCATTAATAGTAAACATTTCCTTTATTTTTCCTGGCAGATCAGAAAAGCCCACCCAAGTTTTAGCTCAGAGTCAGAGCTGGTTCTGCAGTAGGAAAACAAGAGACGGAGTTTATAATCATAATCATAAGTTTATTTGTCAAGCATATATAAGATAACAGGTAAAAGTATAAACATAATTTGAATATATGAAAAGAGTAAGTAAAAAGGAATATTAGGACAGGGATGGTAGACACGCTGGTGCACTTATGCACGCCCCTTACAGACCTCTTAGGAATGGGGGTGAGGTCAACAGTAGACAGTTTTAGGTTAAAGTTTTGGGGATTTGGGGAAGAAACTACAGAGTCAGGTAGTGCATTCCAGGCATTGACCACTCTGTTGCTGAAGTCGTATTTTCTGCAATCGAGTTTGGAACGGTTTACCTTGAGTTTGTATCTATTATTTGCTCGTGTGTTGTTGTGGTTGAAGCTGAAGTAGTCATTGACAGGAAGGACATTGTGGCAGATAATTTTATGTACTATGTTTAGGTCAGACTGAAGTCGGCGCAGTTCTAAGTTGTCTAAGCCCCAAATTTGGAGTCTGGTGGCAGAAGGTATTTTATTGCGGGTAGAGGAATATTTTACTCTTCTTGTAAAATATCTCTGGACTCTCTCGATTGTATTTATGTCTGATATGCATTGCAGGTTCCATTTTTAGGATTTTTTTAAAGGATTTTTAGTATTCATATTTAGGATGAGGCTGGCTTCTGCTGATCTTCTGGGCTTCCTGAAAACAACAAAGACAACGACCCCATAAGCCATGTCCTCTTGAAGGCCCATCTCATCTAGGTTCGGTTTCAGAAGCTTAGCCAGCCAGATGTTTTGGTCCGTTCAAAAAGGCAAGGAAGAGGTTGACCATCTGTTCCCCGTGTTGCTTACTTAGCAGAGAGCATGTCAAGTTGGGAAGCTGTGATTTAGGAGGCTGCTGACAGCTGTAAAACCAACAGACATTGAACGTTTTGGCCTTCCGTGAAGCTGCTCAATCTCTTTCAAAGTCTTCTAAGATTGGTGACCAGCCTTGGCAGAAAATTTTTTACAGTTCGACTTCAAGTGGTGCAGAGTATAGAAGCCAAACAAGCACATTCGCTTTGGAAAACTTAAATCTTGTGAGGTATAAGTCATCAGTGGTATGACTTGGGACTCAACCTGAGGACAACATTGAATCATCTTAGGCAGGGGTGGGCTTCAAAAATTTTAGCAAGGAGTTCTCTGCCCGGTTGCTGGATGGGTGTAGCCATGATAGGTGTGGCCTAGTTGGCCTCCTGCACCATGGGTGTGTGTGCGTTTTTGCCCTCCCCAGGTTCCGGAGGCTTTCTTTGAGCCTCCAGGAGGGCGAAAACAGCCTCCCCAGGCTCCGGAGGCCCTCTGGAGGCCAGAAACGGGCCTGTTTCCAGCCTTCCCGAACTTCCGGTAGGCCCGTTTTTTGCCCTCCCTCAGCCTCCGCGTGTGCCCTGCATTTACCTGCATCCAAAATGGACCGTGTGGGGACTCCCGAGAGGGGCGGGGCAGAGTGGGTGGGGCCAGCCAGGAGTGGGATTTGGGGGTTCTCTGAACTGCATAGAATCTTAGCTAGAAGTTCTCCCGAACACCTACGAATCCCCAACAGCCCACCCATGATCTTAGGGTTCTTCAGATGCTGCAGAAAGAACCAAGACCTGTACCTTCACTGAACTGAGTCAACAAAATGGGGAAAAACTCACTTAACCACCGTCTCACTTAGCAACAGAAATGTTGGGCTCAATTGCGGTCCTACGTCGAGGATTACCTGTGTAGCTGAAGTTCATGGGGTCTAGAAACTGTAAACCCAAATGTTGGATTTAGTCTATCCCGTTGTCCAGGCTGGAAGGTGGTGGGAAGGTTCCTTGGAGAAATTGAGATTATTCTTCTTGCCTTCTCATCTCTCAGAAATCAAAGATGATGTCGAGGCCTAGCCTACATGGAGTCTAATTTAGTCACCGGCATAACTATTTGCTAGCGTGTTTATAGAAACCGATACCCTTCTCTGCCACTCCCTGTCCAAATGCCGACTCGGTTCAAAATATGTCTCCTCCTTGCCGTCTGTCTGAAATGGACTCTCTGCCAACAGATGCTCTTCCTTGGCGGTTGCATCTCTGCCCACCACTCGCGTGAGACAGAGACCAGCTGGCAAAGTTTGTTGTCAGTGATTTCTCCCACCCACCCCCGCCCCCCCCCAAACCTCCAAGGAAAGCCGGACTTCATTCAAGGGAAGAGCGTAAGCTTTCTTTACAGCTGAGATGGTGTGTTTGGCTTTGTACCTCCTTGAACCCTGCCCTTTCCTGCATTTGGCTGTTTTCAAAAACAGCTTGAGCCCAATTATTCTGTTCACGCCTTAGTTTAAATCTATAGTCCTATAAATAATTTTCTGGGGAGTCAATCCTGTCTGTCTATCTTTTCTCTCTCTGTCTCTGTCTCTGTCTCTCTGTCTCTGTCTCTGTCTCTGTCTCTCTCTGTCTCTCTCTCTCTCTCTCTCTCTCTCTCTCTCTCTCTGCCTCTCTGCCTGCCTGCCTGTCTGTCTGTCTGTCTATCGATCTTTCATCTATTATCTTTCTATGTGTGTCTCTCGCCTCTCTCTCTCTCTCTCTCTCTCTCTCTCTCTCTGCCTCTCTGCCTGCCTGCCTGTCTGTCTGTCTTTCTATCTATCTTTCATCTATTATCTCTCTATGTGTGTCTCTCGCCTCTCTCTGTCTCCCCCCCTCTCTCTCCCTCTCTCTCTCTTCTCTCTCTCTCATCTCTGTTTGTCTGTCTGTCTCTGTCTGTCTCTGTCTCTGTCTCTGTCTCTGTCTCTCTGTCTCTGTCTCTCTGTCTCTCTGTCTGTCTATCTTTCATCTATTATCTCTCTATGTGTGTCTCTCGTCTCTGTCTGTCTCTCTGTCCCCCCTCTCTATCTTCTCTCTCTCTCTCTGTCTCTCATCTCTGTTTGTCTGTCTCTGTCTCTCTCTGTCTCTCTCTGTCTCTGTGTCACTCTCTCTCTGTGTATCTCTCTCTCTGTCTGTCTATCTATCTATCTATCTATCTATCTATCTATCTATCTATCTATCTATCTATCTATCTATCATTATCTATCATCTCTCTCTGTGTCTCTTGTCTCTGTCTGTCTCTGTCTCTCTGTCTCTCTCTCTCATCTCTCTCTCATCACCATCTGCCATCCATTTAATCTGTCCACCCACCCACCTTTCCCTCTCTTTAATCTCTCTTCTGTCTGTCTGTCTCTCTATCTTGCTATCTTTGTGCTCTAAAGGGGCTTTTATTCATTTATTTATACAATGTATTGGCTGCCCATCTTACCATTTGGGTGACCTTTCTTTTTAATACCCACCATTCATCATTAAATTAGGATACCTGGTCTTTGTACAAGAGCTGTGGTGGTGCAGTGGTTAGAATGCAGAACTGCAGGCTACTTCTGCTGCCTGCCGGCTTCCTGCAGTTCGGCAGTTCGAGTCTCAACGGCTCAAGGTTGACTTAGCCTTCCATTCTTCCGAGGTGGGTAAAATGAGGACCCAGATTGTTGGGGGCGATTGGCCGACTCTGTAAACTGCTTAGAGAAGGCTGAGAAGCACTGTGAAGTGGTATATAAGTCTAAGTGCTATTGCTTGTGAAGGGAGGAAGGAAGGAAGGAAGGAAGGAAGGAAGGAAGGAAGGAAGGAAGGAAGGAAGGAAGGAAGGAAGGCATAATGGTACAGTTGTTACAATGCAGTGTTGCAGGCTAATTCTGCCCACTGCCAGGAGTTCGATCCTGACCGTCTCAAAATTGACTCAGCCTTCGTTTCTTCCGAGGTTGGTAAAATGAGGACCCAGATTGTTGGGGGGCAAAAGGCTGATTCAGTAAACCGCTTAGAGAGGGCTGCAAAACACCATGAAGCGGTATACAAGTCTCAGTGCTGTTGCTATTCCCTTGCAGGTTCTTAGTTTGGCTGGGTGCTACCGACACAGCAACTGTCGTATCTTTTCTCTTCCTCCCTTTTATGCTGCAAGGAATACAGAAATCCTATATGCTCTATTTTGGGAAGAGTCTGATCTTTTTAACTTCAAAACTCAAAATAGTTGCAGCATGGGTGTGGGGAGTGGGGGGGGGGTCAACTTCCCAAGAGGGGGGAAAAAAAATCTTGGCAACCTTCTGCTGCTTTTTGCTCTTATTATTCAGGTCCGATGAGCACTGGCTTCTATTTTGAACGGCAATGTTTAAAGATAGACTTGACCTATTAAGACGTTGCGGAATCCCCTGTCAACGATATGCTGTTTCAGCATTCCAAAGACCGTCTCATGAACAGATGGAGGCCTGGTGGAAAAGAAAAGGGGGCAGAGATGGTAAAAAGGAAAGGGAAAGAGGTGGAGCCTGCTCCAAGACTCTTGCAAAATCAGTCTCACGAGAAAAATGTCACCTCTAATCTGCAAGTTCCTTGCAAGACAGCCCCAAGAGGCCAGGCCAGTGTGTTTCTCAACCTTGGCACCCTGAAGATGTGTGGACTTCAATCCTGGCAACTTGAAGATGTGTGGACCTTGGCCACCTGGAGACATGTGGACTTCAACCTTGGCCACCTGAAGACATGTGGATTTTAACCTTGGCCACCTGAAGACACGTGGACTTCAACCTTGGTCACCTGAAGACATGTGGACTTTAATCTTGGTCACCTGAAGACATGTGGATTTTAACCTTGGCCACCTGAAGACATGTGGACTTCAACCTTGGCCACCTGAAGACATGTGGACTTCAACCTTGGTCACCTGAAGACATGTGGACTTTAATCTTGGTCACCTGAAGACATGTGGACTTCAACCTTGGTCACCTGAAGACACGTGGACTTCAACCTTGGTCACCTGAAGACATGTGGACTTCAACCTTGGTCACCTGAAGACATGTGGACTTCAACCTTGGCATTTGAAGACATGTGGACTTCAACCTTGTTCACCTGAAGACATGTGGACTTCAACCTTGGTCACCTGAAGACACGTGGACTTCAACCTTGGTTACCTGAAGACACCTGGACTTCAACCTTGGCATTTGAAGACATGTGGACTTCAACCTTGGCATTTGAAGACACGTGGACTTCAACCTTGGCCACCTGAAGACATGTGGACTTCAACCTTGGCCACCCGAAGACATGTGGACTTCAACCTTGGTCACCTGAAGACATGTGGACTTCAACCTTGGCCACCTGAAGACATGTAGACTTCAACTTGGCAACTTGAAGACATGTGGATTTCAACCTTGGCAATCCCCCCAGACCCCGCTCTCCTGTGCATGCGCACACGACCCCTCTGCGCTTCCCCTGCCTTTGGCATGCGACGGCAAAAAGGTTATTGGTGGGCCCAATAGGGCTGTTTTTCACCCTCTCCAGGCTCCAGAGGTTTTCTTGGAGCCTGGAGAGGGCAAAAACAGCCTTCCCCATTCCCCGGAGGCCGTCCAGAGGCTGGAAACAGCCCGTTTCCTGACTTCCGGTGGGCCCAGAAGGCCTGAAAATCAGCTGGCCGGCACGTGCATGCACGCTGGAGCTGAGTTAGGGCAATGCTCGCATGCCCACAGATATGGCTCCGCGTGCCACCTGTGACACGCGTGCCATAGGTTCGCCATCACGAGCTTAGGGCCTCTTCTTCATCTAAGCCTGGATCCTGGCCATGTCTGAGTCACCCTCGGAAGAATTTCCCCGCTCCCTCTGATGTTTACAAAGACTTTGGGAAACTACTGTCTTGGGAACAGTGTCCTCTAAGTAGCTTTCCCATAAAAGAAATCCCACAGATGTGACTTTGCGTTCCTTTCCGTTTGTTGTTGATGCCGCAAACACTGACTGCTTTGTGCTTTGTGACTTGAAAGCGAGCGAGCGAGCATTTTTTCCCCTCGTTTCCCAATTAAACCATCGACAGTAGCAGGCGGGCTCGTCGCCCCCTTCCTTTCTGTAGCGCACAATCCAGCTCGCTTGTAAGGCTGCTGCTCTCTGTTGAGAAGTTGTGTAACCAGGGCTTAAAACCTTGAGCGGCGACCATTAATTCTAATCTGTCGTACTTTGGCTGCTTAATTTATACGTCTGCTGGATGACTCGGGGGTTCAGGAATGCTTTAGAAGCTCTGGACCCCTCGCAGATGACAGAAATGAAATGTGTGCGAAAGTGTACGTGCGAGCTTGCGAATACCTGCACATGGCCATGTGTTAGAAGTAGGCTTTGCTCTCAATGAAAAGTCATTGACTGCCCCCAAACCAGCGGTGAAGGCCATTCAATTGACTTTAGGTCAAAGCCAAGGTCATGCAACACAGAGAGATTAACCGAAGAGTCTAGAACAAACATCTTCTGGACACTTGGACAAAGTTGGACACTTGGACAAGGGTGTCCAACCTTGGCAAATTTTCAGATTTGTGGATTTCAACTTCCAAAAATTCCCCCGACACCCCTTCTGTATAAACTATTTATCAACCTAGTTTGCATTCTGGAAACGTAGCTGTGTTTTTTTGGTCATTGGAAAGCCAAAAAAAAAATATTCTTGCTCCGACGCATAATGGAAAGGCAACCAAATTCACACAGTCCAGCTTTTCATCCTATCCTTAGTTTAGCCCAAAACACAATAGATGATGGAAACAATTCAGCTCTGCTTGATTCAGACAATAGTTGAAATATTTCCCAAGTTTTAGTCACCTGATGTTCAGAAGGACATCAAAATCTTAGTCTGCATCACAAGGAAATTTTTAAAAAAAATTATCAAGGAGCTTGGAGATTTTTTTTAAGGAGAAGCAGAAGGAATTGGGTCCATTTAGTGGGAGGAAGAAGTTTATCTTGCCCATTGATGATCAGATCCAAATATTTGAAGAACCATCAGATGATAGATGTGGAGCAAACTTATTTTACATTTGTTGCACGAATATGGAACTTTTCAGCTCTTAGGATTTCAACTCCCAGAATCCTCAAGAATAGCTGGGAGATTCTGGGAGTTGGTGTGGTCAGGTCCAAATATTTGAAGAGTGATGAGATGGAAGATATGGAAGAAACCAGGGGTGAAATCCAACAGGTTCTGACAGGTTCTGGAGAACCGGTAGCGGAAATTTTGAGTAGTTCTGGAGAACCGGCAAATACCACCTCTGGCTGGCTCCAGAGTGGGGTGGGAATGGAGATTTTGCAATATCCTTCCCCCAGGAGTGGAGAGGGAACGGAGATTTTGCAGTATCATTCCCCCAGGAGTGGGGAGGGAATGGAGATTTTGCAATATCCTTCTCCCAGGAGAGGGGAGGGAGTGGAGATTTTGCAATATCCTTCCCCCAGGAGTGGAGAGGGAATGGAGATTTTGCAATATCCTTCCCCTGGAGTGGGGTGGGAATGGAGATTTTGCAGTATCCTTCCCCTGCCACGCCCACCAAGCCACACCACGCCCACCAAGCCACGCTTACAGAACCGCTAGTAAAAAAAAATTGAATTTCACCACAGGGAAGAAACATATTTTCCATTCTTACACAAATATGGCCGCTTTCCAGATTTGGGGTTTTCAACTCGTTGGGTTCTCAGGAATGGCCACGTTTGGCTGGGAGATTTTGGGAGTTGGAGTCTGCACATCCTATCTCAGGGAACGTGGGTCCATAGGCAAGGCACAAAGAGTGAGAATTGGAAACCTAGGAAGAATCAGAACAGAAAGAACTCTTGTGTCGTGGAACAAATTTCCAAAGAAGATGGCAGATGGTTTTTTTTGTCAGTGGTTTTTAAGTAGCGTGTGGATGGCCATTGATCTGCTATATGACTCTGTTTGCATTGTACTCTTAACCTGCTCCTTGCGAAGTTAAGTGCTCACTTGGTTAGATTTAACATCATTGTTTTGTGTATCTCTGCATGTGCCTTCGCATTTTGGACGCATGCCACCTATTAGTTCAATCCGCTGTGCAAATGTTGATTTGTTAACCTAAGTACGTGAGTTTCATGCTCACCTAGTTTTCTCCCTCCCTTCCTCTCCCTTTCGCTGTAGTAGAAGAGTATCTCTTGTTATGTCTCACTGCAGCTCACCTTCTGCGTGTTGAGATGGTTTATAAGCTTCTCAACTTCTCGTCATCTCTCTCAATGGAACACAGGTTCTGCTCCGTATTTCTGGCCGGGGGCATCTCTTTTGAGAGGTGGACCTATCCTTGGTCCACATGTATAAATAGGATACACTTACTGTTTCATTTCATTGAGGAGAAGCGAAGGACACCATTGCTGAAAGCGGTCCAAGAAAACCTGGCTATGCTAGGTTCTCACTTAACCAGGTGGAGGCATCTGAATGTTCTTCTCTTAGACCACCAGAAATGTTGATATGATGAAGTTCCTTGGGATTCTTCCTTAAGATTATGTTGCTGAAGCTAAACAGAATGCAGACAGATATGGACTTTGTAAAAGGTTGTCCGTTATGGTTGCAAACCAAGTTGAGGTTCCAGCTTGGCTGGAGGAGCATTTCTGTCTTTCTCTCCCTCATTCTCAGACATGTTCTTGGCTTCAAACAGCATGCTAAACTCCCAAGGTAGGTGAAGAACTCCTGTGTTCCCAGAACAGATGATGTTCCATGAAATATGATGGTGGAAACTGATGATCTGGCTTACACTATCCACTAAAGTATTGGGTGGATTTCCAAAATATGTTGCACCATGAAGAACCAATTCCACTTGAACCCAGACTAGTATATTGTGTGAACATGGGTTAGCATTAGGGTTACCTAATTAGATCAGGTCCACATGTGAAGGTCTAATTAAACTGATTTATTGTTACTTTTGTCTATGCGCAGGAATCTTCTCAACTAACAGCTTGGAGTTAGGTATGGGTCAACGGAATTCAAGGGAAGTTCGACTTAGTCCGCTTTGTGGCTACTTAGGGATTCTAGGCTGATCCCTCTTTTAATTCCGTCCCCAGGTTCTACCACTCCTTCCCCTACATCGACAACTCATGAGGCAACTTTGGGAAGGTCTTGTGGGCCTCCATCCATGCTTGAGACCTGTTCTCAGGTTTTTGCATGTGGCCTTCTTCAGATTCACCTCAGAATGTTCTCCTTCCTTTTCCTCCCGAAGTTTGCTAGGTTGCATCCAGGGACAATCGATCTGCCTACCTTCCTTGGAAGAAGATCAGCCAATTTGGAATACATGGATTGCAGTCTTCAGCCTTAGGCCCTGGGAGAGGATGTATGAGTCATAGTTTCTGAGGATGGTTGGCAGCTCTGGGGGAATGTTAGATGAGGAAGCTTGAGTCACTTGAACTTCCTCTTCTGCTCCAATTAAGCGATGTTCGAGGTCGCCCTTAAGTCATCTTGGCAATGAGAAGGATTGCCTTCTTCCATGCAGGAAGGGGCAAATCAAGCCTTGACTAGATTCAGTCAACCCCAGGCAGCTCATTAAGCACATCTGAAGCTTGTAATATGGCATCCTGTCAACCAGGAATTCCGACATGGACGATGGAGAGAAAAAGACTTGGGCTTACATTTAAGGTTCTGAGGGTAGTGGCGGAGAAGAGGTCCACAGGTATCTGCTGATCTTCTTCTTCTTGTGCCATATCCATCATCGGACGTTGGCAATCATGTTGTGTTTTGTCCCAACCGGTCTCTTAGATTTTGAAGCCATGATGTTCTTCTTCTGCCTGGACCTCGTTTGCCTTCAACCTTTCCCTGGAGGATGAAATGAAGGATGCCGTATTTTTCTGGGTGTCGCATCACATGTCCGAAATATTCTAATGTTTGCTTTTTGATGGTTTTGATGGTTTCCCTTGGCTTTTCCCAGCCGGCTTATCAACTCCTTATTTCGGAGGACATTAAGAATTTAAGGATGGTATATTAATATCCTAGGAATCACGTTTATTCTTTCCTGGATTAGTCAACTGAGGATTAAGTGAAGGATGCCGTATTTTTTCCGGGTGTCCGGAATATTCTAACTTTCACTTTTTAATGGTTTGGATGATTTCCCTTGGCTTTTCCCAGCCGACTTATCACCTCCTCATTTCTGATTTTGTCAACCCTACCTCTACGTAACAGCTGCCTGTAAATCCACATTTCAAATGCTTCTGGTCTCTTCAAGTGGCTTTCCGTCAGAGACCAACTCTCTAGAGCAGAGTAGAAAAGATGTAACATCTGGCAAGGTTGATTTTCAATCTTAGGCTTATGTCGTGACTGCAGAAGACTACAGATGTCTGCTGCCGATGGCCTCTTTCGACTTATATCAATACAACTGGAAGGAGCTTTATTGCAGACATAGTAGCTATGGTGCAAAGAGCTGAAGAAGCAATGAATTTTTTTTTAAAAAAGTTTTTTATTTTTTTCTCCTCATAAACATATCTTAAATGTACATTTTCTTATCTAACATACATACTTTCTTTTAACTTTCATACTAATATAAGCTTCATCCTAAACCATTTAAGTATCTTCGGGGTTGCTCTTCTACCATTTCATCTCCCTTGTTTTTACAACAGTCCTTCTTCTCCCTCTCCTCTCTTTGCTTTCCCTCCCAGCTACTCTTCTACTTTCTTCTTTCCTCCTCTCCTTCTCCTTCTCTCCTTCCCTTTCCCCCATACCTTCCTCCCTTCTAACCTTCTCTCCTACTCTTGTTTCCCATCTCTTTCTTCCTCTCCTTTTCCCTTTCTTCTTTCCCTCTCTCTCCTTCCTCTCTCCTCTCCTCTATCCCTCTCCATTCTCTCTCTATTGTTGTATTCATTTTCAATTTAGTATTTTCCAAAGTGGTATTCGAGCAATCCCGATTTTTACTTTCTTTTCAATTACTTTTTTCATTTTACTAAATGCAGACATATCATCATAAATGTACATTTATATAATAAAAAACAATGAATTCTGTGGACCAGAGTGGCTGCCAAGTGTCCAGTTGACGGGCTGCAGAACCACAATCATGACTGAGTTGGGGGGAGGGGCAAAATCCAGTCCTGTGTTCCACCAACTGGGAAGGAAGTTCCCTCAAATCCATCACCATCACCTCTATCTTCTTCATCATCTCCATCTCTCCATCTCCATCTCCATCACCTTATCGTCTTCATCATCTCCATCTCCATCACCTCTATCTTCTTCATCATCTCCATCTCTCCATCTCCATCTCCATCACCTTATCTTCTTCATCATCTCCATCTCCATCACCTCTATCTTCTTCATCTCCATCTCTCCATCTCCATCTCCATCACCTCTATCTTCTTCATCATCTCCATCTCTCCATCTCCATCACCTCTATCTTCATCACCTCTATCTCCATCACCTCTATCTTCTTCATCATCTCCATCTCTCCATCTCCGTCTCCGTCTCCATCACTTCTATCTTCTTCATCATCTCCATCTCTCTAACTCCATCTCCATCACCTCTATCTCGATATCCCCAGACTCACAGACACACACATGCAAATATGCACACATGCATATTTGCTCCGCAAGTGTAAATATTGAGCTTTGTTTTTAATCGCCAGCTTTGGATTTTGGGAAAATCCAAAGCTGGTGCTTAATTTTGAAAATTAAGAACCCGTCTCCCTTTCCAAGCCCCCTCCCTCCCCCCCCACATTGGCTTGATCAGCCTCGATTAGGAAATGCTGTTTGATATGTTGCTGAATCTTTCGCTTTGACAGGGGACTATCCAACTTTCGGCATGTGGCATCCCCCTCGAGCCATTCCCAAATCATCTCATCTTTACAGCTGCATGTAACATCACGTTTTCTTCGCTGTATTGGAAGCTTCGGAAGCCAGCAAAGAACAAGGAGGTGGTTGGGGCAAGGGGGGGGGGTGAAGGAGGTTGGGAGAGAACGAAAGCAAAGGCCTATCCCTTAATTAAGAAAACCAAACACATCAGACTGTTGGGTAATTATGGCTTTAACTACAGCTCTCACACAAGGGACTTAAACCAGGCAGCGTTTTATAAGGATAAGTTAATTAATATTTATATATTACCTAGAATGTGCAACATGACCAAGAACACACTGAAAACAGGGTTATGAAAGAGCGACGTTCTGAAGTGGTTTTTCACACCTTCCCAGCAAGTTCTTATTCTCCTTCTTGAACTGTTTGATGCAACGACTGTTGTTTTGGGGGGGTGGGTGGTTGGGTGCCCCCTTTTTTTTGTGGTGTCAACTGACTGCTTTGACAATGAGTTTCTCTGCCTTGCAACTTCTCGGAAACTCGGCGTTCCCAGGTGCTTGAAGGTTTCTTTTGAATGTCTCTTGTGTGTGTGTGTTGGAGATGGATTTATTGCTGGAACAGAATAGAATAGAATAGAATAGAATAGAATAGAATAGAATAGAATAGAATAGAATAGAATAGAATAGAATAGAATAGAATAATTTTATTTCTATACCGCCCTTCTCCCGAAGGACTCAGGGCGGTGTACAGCCTATTAAAAGCACAAGACAAACATCAATTAAAATAATTTAAAATTATTAAATAATTCGGCTCAATTTAAAACCCCAGAAATTTAAAACACCCAATTTAAAATTATTATGTTGATAGCCCGGCCTGGCGGAACAACAGGGTCTTGAGTGCACAGTGAAATACCCGGAGGTCGGAGATCTTACGCACTTCCGGGGGCAGTTCATTCCACAGGGCTGGGGCTCCCACAGAGAAGGCCCTCCCCCTGGGTGTCGCCAGCCGACATAACTTGGCCGATGGCACCCTGAGGAGACCCTCTCTGTGGGAGCGAACTGGCCGGTGGGAGGCTATTGGTGGCAGAAGTCAGTCTCGAAGGTACCCGGGTCCTATGCCATGGAGCGCTTTAAAGGTGGTGACCAACACCTTGAATCGCACCCGGAAGATCACTGGGAGCCAGTGCAGCTCACTCAGGAGGGGTATCACGTGGGCACAACGAGTTGCGCCCATAACCACCCGCGTGGCTGCATTCTGGACCAGTTGGAGCCTCCGAGTGCTCTTTAAGGGGAGCCCCATGGAAGTAGGGAAGCATGTGGCCCATGTGGCTGTTTGCTGTTCCACGTCTTTCCATCGTCCCAGAGCCTCCCTAGCCTAATCTGTCATAACTGCCCTGTGTTTCTTTGAGATGCCCTGTAGGAAGCAAGGAAGTACATGGAGCAGGGGTGACCAACCTTTCAGACCTCAGGGACCACTAAATTCATAATTTTAAATCCCGCGGACCTCTAATATGATCTGTCTAATGACTGGCTGGGTGGGCATGGCTAGGTGGTCATGTGACTGGGTGGGCGTGGCCAACTCCTCGCCTCCCTGCCCAAGCTCCTTAGGGCCCCAACAGGAAGCAGTTCCTGGAGCTAAGCAGCCACCACGAGAAAGAGTTAGCAAAACAGCTCACTTCAAATTGGATCTGACCAAGAAGGAGGCTCATTAGAAGCACCTCACTGAGGACTAGGAGCATAGGCTTTCCAAGCAGAAGGAAGACCTGTGGGAGTGCAAGGCCAGGTACCGGCGCCTGGAGGCTCAGTAGGCTAAGATGGTCATCCAGTTCCAGGCCATGATGCAGTCCCACTGGAACGAGGCCCTCCGGCTCTTCGCCACCAGCGATGCTTCCCTCCAGCCTTGGATGGAGGATAAGGAGAACATGGAGCAAACAGGGAAGGCAGGAAAGAGGTCACGGTGGACTGGGCAGGACTGGAAGAGGATGGGGAGAATGGGGAGGAAGATGGGGAGGAGAGCAAAGGGGACTGGGAAAAGAAGAGGGAGGAAAATGGGAAGAGAGCGGGAGGAAGGATAAGGAAGAGGATAAGGAGGACTGGGGGAGGACATCCCCAAATATCCTAAGTTCACCACAGTTCACTCCCATGGTAGTCTGTAAGCCATTGATATCCAGTAGAATCCTAACTTTGAATTGTTCACTCTCTACTCTCTTACAGGACGGTTTCCCAATCTTCATACTATCCACTCGTGAAAAGGCCCTTCACTCATGGTTCTCCAGACAGTCATGTTGACCTCTGACTGCTGATTCAGACAGCCTTTTTTGGACACATGGGCTCCCTTGGATTCGGTGAAGTTGGAAACAGAAGGTTGCTCCAAGGCTGCCTCTCTTGAAGAACTTTGAGTCCTCCTCAGTGTTTTTTGAATCAATCCATTTAGAAGAGTAAATTGATAATCTTCTAAAGAAGAGTCCTTCAGGAGAAGTAGCTGAGAACCACACCTAGAAGACTGCATCCAGTTTTGGTCACCACACTATAAAAAAAGACAATGAGACGCTGGAAAGAGCGCAGAGAAGAGCAACCAAGATGATGAGGGGACTGGAGGCTAAAACATATTGTCAGCCATGGAGGCTATTTTTTTCTTTGGATCTTCAGGGCTGCCACACTTAGTGGCTGTGGGAAACTGGGATTGCATGGAGTTGCAGGGATGTCTAGCCATAATAACATTCTTTTCTCTGAGAGTCAAGGACATCCATCCTGCACCTGGAATGGTGTGACTGGGAGGTATCTCCAGTTGGGATGGTGCATTGATTGGACCATGTGATGGACATGTGGATGCAGAGGGAAGGGACTTGGACTTTCTTTTGGATGGGGAAAACATGGAAGCTTTCAGATTCGGGTTTTCCCAGATGTGCCAATATGACATCTCTAATAAAATGGAACTTTGAGGAACTTTTAGCCTCGGAGTCTTCTTTCGTTGGGGGTGTTACTTGGCACCCTGAGACATATGATGAATGGTTGCATGGAACTGGGCATGGCTAATCTAGTGAAGAGAAGGACCAGGGGAGACATGATAGCAGGGTTCTCATATTTGAGGGGCTGCCACAGAGAGGAGGGAGGGTCAAGCTATTTTCCAAGGCACCTGAAGGCCAGACAAGGAATAATGGATGGAAACAAGGAGAGATTCAACCTGGAAATAAGGAGAAATTTTCTGACAGTGAGAATCATCAACCGATGGAACAGAAGTTGCCTTCAGAAGTTGGGGGAGCTTCATCACTGGTAGCTTTCAAGAAGAGACTGGACTGCCATCTGTCCGAAATGGTGTAGGATCTCCATCTTGGGCTAGATGACCTACAAAGTCCCTTCGAACTCTATTAATCTGTATTTGTATCTTGAGCTTGGATGCCTTGATAAATAGATTCTCTGGAGACGTCTGGCCCAAGACAATTCACTGATGGCCTAGCTTTGGACTCTCGTCAGTTCTTCTGCTGATTCAGTTCCTTCACTCTCAAGATCAAAGTTCTTCTGGTTCACTTCTTCTTCTTTTTTTTTTCAAGGGAGGTAGCCTTTTCCTTATATCAGATTTCTCCACATCTTTCTGGAAGCGTCACAAAAGAAGAGGAAAAGATCTGAGAACATCCTTGACTGTTTGACAGATGACATTTTGGTGGGTTCCAACTCTTTCCCCATCCTCCGTGGCCTCCTTCGGGGTGCCCTTAAACACAGTGTCTTTCTTGTGCTTAGGCGCAACCATTGAGTAAATTTCTCAAACCACTAATTATAGGGAATGGAATCCCGTCTCTTTCATCCTGGGAGCTACACGGCTGCTGGAAGGAATCAAAAGGGAAAACATGAGGCATTGAAATGCTCCAACAGCTTGCTGATGTGTGTTGGCATCGAGAGCGATCGCTTTTTTTCCCCCCTCCCTTTTTTCTTTTCTTCTTTGTGCAAAGTTCCAGAGGAGCTAAGTGCAACAGAAACAAAAACAAAACAAAACAAAAAACGACTTTTTTCACTTCTGGCAACAGTTAGAGAAAGAGTTATCCACTCGTTTTTTTTATTTTTCTGGTATGACAATCCACAATCTCTGGAAAAGCATCCAAGTCTTTGATTCTAAGAGACACCTGATTTGTGTGGCTGTCTCTAGTTACTTAGCAGGTAATTGTGGCGGATAATTACGGCCAAAATTGCCTGGATGTTGGGCCAGTCTTTCAACTTGAACTATTATGTGGCAACTTATCCCAGTTTTCATCTTAGCTTCTTCTCTTTTTTTTTTTTTGTCTTTGCCCAAGAAATATCTTCTAGTCCAGGTGTCAGCAACCTGTGGCTCCGGAGCCTCATGCGGCTCTTTGGGCCCTCTGATGTGGCTCCCTGCCTGGCCTCACCCCTCGCTCTCCCCTCCCAGCCACTCCTCGCTTGGCCTGAGAAGGTAAGGGTGACGGCAGGGGATGGAGAAGTGGCCAGGGCAGAGACAGAGAGCTACAGAGAGGGGGTGGGGAGAGAGAGAGACATAGAGAGATACAGAGAGAGAGGGAGAGAGGGAGGGAGGGAGGGAAGGAGGGAGGGGAAGAGAGAGAGATGTCAAAAGGATATTGTGGTTCCCGGTGTTTTTTAACAACTGGTTCTCTGCCCTAATGACCAGCTGGGTAGGCGTGGCTAGGGGGGGTTCATGTGACTGATGGAAGTGAGTGACATCGAGTTGGCCACGCCCACCCAGGTTTTGTGGTTCCCGGTGTTTTCTTTTCTGTGGGAAACGGATCTAAATAGCTCTTTGAGTGTTTAAGGTTGCAGACCCCTGTTCTAGTCAATCTACAAGACCAGTAGCAAAACATCAATAGAGATGGTTAAGGAAAGATTTTTCTATTTCCCCAGTGTTGCAAATTAGTTGTGCGTTTGATTTCTGGATGGACCGAAAATCAAATATGGGAAAAAAAACAACCATAGATTTGAAACCAACTTTGCCCTGAAGGCAGATGAGATTAGCAGATAGAGTCAAAGAGTAAGCAATAAGTTAAGTACGTGATGGACAAAGCTCTCGGCAAGAAAACTCCACGGGATCTCAAAATGGAAGACAAAATTCTGTGCAAACTCCAAGCTAAAACTAGTGGATAATTTAAAACTTTCAAAATGATTGTTGTTATTTTTTTTTTTAAAAAAAAGCTGTGTTGTAATTATGAATGGTAACTGGGTCATTTTAAGAAATTGCATTGCTCGTTTTTGACTTTTGCAATGTGTGTTGAAGGCCTTGTTAAGAAAGCAAGGGAGCCAACGAGAACATTGATTTAAAGCTCAAATGGACCATCAAATATCTTGAAGCTTGGTAGATCCTTGGTAGGCCAAACACTTTGTACCTTCTGTATCTTCTAAGGTTGTCCTAAAGGTAAAACATAGAGAAGACATGACACTTCACTGTCTTCAACTCTAGAAATGCAATGAGTTGCATTATTTAACGGCAAGCCAAGATATTTCAAAGTATGTACAGCTGGAAAATGGAGAAGCTAAAGATTAGGTCCCGCTGAAGTCAACAGATGTAGTTAAGCATCCATTGCAATGAAATTTTTCAAACATTGATAGTCTTGGATAGATTTTATGGAGCTCAACATTCAGAAGAGCATCATTCACACACATATCTCCTTGTTCCTTGGGCCACAGATATTGGTGGCCATCAACCAAGTTCACTTAGACTTGTGAAGCAGAGATGAGTCGTTAAGGCGATCCCAGAGGCAATTTTTAGTGTGATGAGTTACCACAGATCTCTTAACATATATTCATGTCCCTTGACGGCCCTCCAAAGAACCAAGCCATGATAAATGTTGGTGAATAGCTCAGGTGAATGAACCATCAAACAATGCCCAACAACAAGCCCACCTCAAACTAATTCCTTGGTGTTGCTTCAACTTATCTTAACGAAACAACGAGGAGCAAAATAACCAGGACAGAAAACGTGGCCTTCAAACCATCCCTTAGCAAACTTGGTAAGACCTCACAGCCTCTTTTCTTTAAGTTCAAACCAGGGTGGTTCCACCCACTTGGTTAATTGCTGTTAGCAAGCCTGGCCTTGTGGTGGTGGGGGGGTTAATGATTCACTTATCGAGCCCGATTGGCCTTTTTTCATATCAGTTCGCCCGACCAATCGGATGCTGAAACGGGACGGTTTATTTGTTCAGCCATTGACTTTGGGAGGTGGTAACCAAGAAGCTTAAGAGCTCGGGCGATCCGTAAAAAATTCCAGAGATGCTTTCCTTGGCTCGTTAAAGGAGAACTGTTTGGGAGTTGATAAATGAGAAGATGATGGAGGGCAATTAGCAAAGCAGAATGCTGGTGGGGAGGTGGGGAGCTGCCTTATCTGTAAGCGATAGGGGGGGAAAAAGGCAACGAGGCAGGAATTTGGCGGGCAGCTTAAAGCCATGGACTTCTGACAATGAGTAACTTCTGTCTCTGGAAAGTGATTAGCGCTCTGTGCTTCCTGCCCACCAGGTTATAAACACACCTATTTAGGTGGAATTCCGTCACCATGGCTGAAAGGAAGCTGAAGGGAAGCCCATTCTTCTCCTCCTCGTTCAGAAGCCGCAATGCGTGTCCAGGAGTGCAACTCACATTCCAACCACACAATTAGAATAGAATAGAATTCTTTATTGGCCAAGTGTGATTGGACACACAAGGAATTTGTCTTTGGTGCATAGGCTCTCAGTGTACATAAAAAGAGAAGATACATTTGTCAAGAATCATAGGGTACAACACTTAATGATAGTCATAGGGAACAAATAAGCAATCGAATCACATTAGGAAACAGTCAATATAAATCGTAAGGATACCAGCAACAAAGTTACAGTCATATAGTCCAGTGGTAGGTTGCCCCCAGTTCGGACCGGTTCTATAGAACCGGTAGTAAAACCGGTGGGAGGCTCCGCCCACCAGCTCCGACGTCATCAGTAAGCTTCTACGCATGCACAGAAGCGCACGGGCATGGCCCTGTTGCGAACTAGTAGTAAAGGTAAGTAGAACCCATCCCTGATATAGTCATAAGTGGAAAGAGATGGGTGATAGGAACGATGAGAAGATTAATAGTAGTGCAGACTTAGTAACTAGTTTGACAGTGTTGAGGGAATTAGTTGTTTAGCAGAGTGATGGCGTTTAGAAAAAAGTTGTCCTTGTGTCTAGTTGTTCTGGGGTGCAGTGCTCTATAGCGTCATTTTGAGGATAGGAGTTGAAACAGTTTATGTCCAGGATGTGAGAGGTCTGTAGATATTTTCACAGTCCTCTTGTTGAGTCGTGCAGTATACAGGTCTTCAACGGAAGGCAGGTTGGTAGCCATGGTTTTTTCTGCAGTTGGTGGTTGTTGGGTTTTTTTGAAAGAGTGGGATTGCTTAGCTTCCTCCTGTCACCAGCTGGGCCAACACATCAATGTTCACACCAATTGTTAAGCGGTGGTCACCCATGGTAGAAGCTTATTGATGTCCTTGATGTTCAACAGAGGAGGGCAACTTTAAGATCCTAGAAGACATATGGCCACTAAAAAGCCTTAACCTTCTATTTTACAGTATCCTTCCCCTGCCACACCCACCAAGCCACACCCACCAAGCCACGCCCACCAAACCACACTCACAGAACCGGTAGTAAAAAATTTTGGAAAGCCACCACTGCACTGGACCCAATGTCTCACTCAGCCACAGAAATTTTGGTCGCAGTTGTGGTCGTAAGTCGAAGACTACCTGTCTCCATGGAGATCGTTCTATCGATTTGCAATTAAACATAGTTTTTGATTCGGCACAACTGGCTTTTTGAGAGTGTGTTATGTCACACGTATCACACAAAGAATGTGTGGGGCTAAGAGAAGACGTAGCATCAAAATGAAATGAACGGACAGCTGCAGAAATTCAAGATGACAGAAAGCCCCCTCCCAGATTTCCCCTTAAAAAACTGGGAGAGATGGCGGAGAAATTCTTCCAGCTTATAATTTAATGCAAATTTATCTAACTCGTGCTTCCCTTTACTTTTATTTTCAGGGAGATTAAGTGTGACCGTTGACACTTTTCCAGATGTTATTTTCCAAAATAACAAAAAACACAACGATCCAGTAGTTAGGGAAGAGTTGTGGCCCTCTAAAGCACGTCATGCTGAAAATATGTACATCATTTTGGTGGAAACTTGTTGGCAAAAAGTTACGACACACAGGGAGGAAGAATGGCTACGTTAGAGGAGGGGGAATCCTAAAAAAATCGACATAAATTTGAAATGCAGAATTGCTGGTTGAGAAATTCATGCAGAAACCCTACACCACTTCAGACAAATGGTTGTCCAATCTCTTCTTAAAAACTTCCAGTGTTGGAGCATCCACAACTTCTGGAGGCAAGTTGTTCCACTGATGAATTGTTCTCACTGTCAGGAAATTCCTCCTTAGTTCTAAGTTGCTTCTCTCCTTGATGAGTTTCCACCCATTGCTTCTTGTCCTGCCCTCAGGTGCTTTGGAGAATAGCTTGACTCCCTCTTCTTTGGGGCAGCCCCTGAGATATTGGAAGACTGCTCTCATGTCACCCCTAGTCCTTCTTTTCATTAAACTATGCATGCCCATTTCCTGCAATTGTTCTTCGTATTTTTTCCCCTTCAGTCTCCTAATTATTTTTGGGACATCCAGGGACACACATTATAATCTTGAAAAACAGGTGTGTGCAACCTTGGCTAACTTAGAAAGCTAAACAAGATAAAGGTAAAAGTTCCCCTCACACATAGGTTCTTTGCCAGGTTTATTGTCGTTGTTATTAATATTTCATCTCCTGAGATTTTTCAGCTGCTTTGAATAAGGTAAAGGTTCCCCTGCACATATGTGCTAGTCGTTCCTGACTCTAGGAGGCGGTGCTCATCTCTGTTTCAAAGCCGAAGAGCCAGCGCTGTCCGAAGATGTCTCCGTGGTCATGTGGCCGGCATGACTCAACGCCAAAGGTGCACAGAACGCTGTTCCCTTCCCACCAAAGGTGGTCCCTATTTTTCTCCTTGCATTGTTTTTTATGTGCTTTCGAACTGCTACGTTGGCAGAAGCTGGGACAAGTCACGGGAGCTCACCCCGTCACGCGGTACTAGGGATTCGAACCGCTGAACTGCCGACCTTTCGATCGACAAGCTCAGCGTCTTAGCCAGTGATCCACCATGTCTCAAGGTAGACACTGGTTTTTATTTGGAAGAGAAAGTCCAGAGCGGGAGGCTACACTGGAAGCAAATAAAATAAAATAAAATCTGGAAGAACATGACTTTTGCATGGGTGGGTCTGTGTAAGTCACCAGCAGCTGAGCTCAACTTGAAGATGGCGTGACTTTAATGAGGTTAGGGGAGCAGAAATGATTAATTAAGGCAGGCTGAAATCAGGCACTGCTCGTAAATGTGATGGAATGATTGTCAACAAAGGTCTACTAAGGTGATGCAATTCAACTTGAGGAGTTGCTTTGGAAAGGGTAGGAGGCAGAACGTAACTCCTGTTTTTGACTTTGGAAAGAAATGATTTTGTTCTCCGGGATTTCTGGGCTGTTCGGAGGGAGCTTCAGCTGAGAGAGCGAAGAGACAGAGACGGAAGTGCCTAGAGCGGCTCCATGTTCAGTAGACCTCTCTAGGAGATTGGCTCAACCTCAGGGGTCCTGAGCCAACTTACTCCCACCCCCTTAAGCTGTTCATAGGTTTGCATGATCCACAGGACCAGGAGTGGTATTCGCTTACCTTCACTACCGGTTCACAAATGCTCCGCTGGCACGTGCCACCTCCGTGCATCCGCAGGGCCTTACATACATGTGCAGAGAGTCAAAAATGGGACATGATGACATCCGGGAGGGTGGCAGAGCCTCCTGCAGCCACTGTGTTGTGGCCCCGCCCTCTGAGCCTATCTCATCGGAGGAAGAAAGCTCCGAACATGAGGGAGAGGAGTCAGCCAGGCCTCCCTCTCCAGGCCCCTCCCCTCTGGCACTGTCTCAGGTGCCGGCCGAGGGAGAGGAGATTAGCCAGGAGCCAGGTGTCTCGGATGAGAGCGAAGGAGAGCCGTCATTCCTGGATGCACGCCAACGAAGGCATGATAAACGGTTGCAGCAGCTAAGGAGGCATGCTAGGGATTAGAACTGAGTCACTGGACCACACCCCAGAGACTATATAAGAGAGGGTGGTGGCTGGTAAAACTCTGTGACGAACAAAAACGAACTTTGGCTAGTCACTTGAACAACGTCTGAAGCTGCCGAAAGGGATATTGTTTTGCTGGACTATTTGCAATGCGTATGTAATTTTATGTTATCTGTTGCAGTAAAAGCTCTTGGCGGACAGTGATTATATTGCTGCCAAGTTTGAGATAACGACCTGTGTGCGTGCCAAGTACTTTCTTAACCCTCGGCTGGCTGTGTTTGTGTGTGTGTGTGGACGGGGACAGATCACACTGCTACTGGTTTTCCCGAACTGGATACAATCAGCTGAATACCTCCACTGCACAGGACCCAAGAATTTAGGCATTATTCCTGCCTAAATAAGGCCAGATCTAAATTGAACTCTCCTGGTTAACGGAGTTGTTTCTTCTAGGAATGATTGATAAGAAAATGGAGAAAAGTTTGTACTACATAACATTGCATATATTAACGGCAGCCAGAATTGCTCTGGCGCAAATGTGGAAACAGATCAATACACCACCTGAAGACATAAGTAATTAAAAAAAATCCTTGAATGTGCTGAAATGGATAAAATGACAATGGAGATTAAAGAAAGAGATGATTCGGACTATTATAAAGTGTGGAATAGATTCTATACGTGGCTAGAAAATAGAAATCCGAACCAGAAATGAGAATGTAAATCGGAAATTTGACCAATTGGAATCTAAGAATATTGAATACCGGTAAGGATGAAATATTGACTAGGTTAATAAATAGGATGTTAAGTATATATAATGAATTAGTTTATAAGAATGTACAATACATTTATACGAGAATAAGAGAACGATTAGGATGATTGAATGTAAAAGTAAAGATAGTTGTTGATGCAGAAAGTTTTACTACCGGTTCTGTGGGCATGTCTTGGTGGGCGTGGTAGGGGAAGGATATTGAAAAATCTCCATTCCCACCCCACTCCTAGGAGAAGGATACTGCAAAATCCCCATTCCCTCCCCACTCCAGGGGAAGGATACTGCAAAATCCCCATTCCCACCCCACTCTGGGGCCAGCCAGAGGTGGTATTTGCTGGTTCTCCAAACTACTCAAAATTTCCGCTACCGGTTCTCCCGAACCTGTCAGAACCTGCTGGATTCCACCCCTGCGTGTACCAATCCTACCTCACAATTGTCTGAGGTAAACTTGGTTGAATTTTGAACTGCTGGGGATGGTGCAACTGAGATGATGCAATGAAGGGACTTTGGGCAATTTCTATTGTGGCTGAGGGCTAATCCTACTTCTGTTGAATCTTGGGTGAGGGTATTTGCTTATGAATAGAGCTAGCTCTCTCTCTCTTTATCTCTTAAGTGCTGACATCCGCTGAGGGCTATTGAGGAAGTTGGGGCTGCTTTCTCCCTCCAGGGAAATATAATATTCTTCCTTTTTAATATTTCCTAAAATATTTCATTCTTCTAGGACAGTGTTTCCCAAACTTGGCTATTTTAAGATGCATGGACTTCAACTCCCAGAATTCCCCAGCCAGTATGCCTGGTTGAGGAATTCTGGGAGTTGAAGTCCATACATCTTCAAGGGTCAAGTTTGGGAAACACTGTTCTAGGAGATGGGTTGGGTGCTAACTTTCTGCAGTTCCTCTCCTCTGTATGTTCCCCAATGTGTCCCCCTTTTCCTCCTGCTTTTCATTTTCAGTTCGTGGTTGGCTCCCCATTTTGGTTCCTTAGCTCTGATTCATGGCTTGATCCTCAGGTATGACTCTTGGGCTCCTCTCATCCTTCCTCCTGTTCAAAGAAGGGCCTCTGGATGAATTCCTGACCTTGACAGATGATACACCGAGTCACAGAGGACTCTTGATTTGCCCACCCAACCAAATGCCCCAGAGAGAGGTCTTCTGCTTGTAACTCTTGTGATTCTTTGCAACGTCAGTGAAGCATATCACATCTGTCTCGTTTTTTTTTTCTTTCCCCTTTTCTTTTCTTGCTCCATTTATTTTTGTTCCCCTCGGATTTCTCACAGCCTTTAAACTCAGTGACAGAAATTCTATTCCGGGGTGATGGATCTTCTAAGGTCTAGGAACCTTCCTCCCTCCTTTCCTTCCTCCCTTCCTTCCTGCCATTAAGGCCTATCAGCCACTGCAAATTAAGCTCTTCAGAACTTCATCCGTAGGGCCATATATCACCGTAGAATCTGCAAACCGAGCTGTATTAAAAACAGATATTTTTTCCCCCCTTCCAAAGGCAAATTGGAAACCCAAATCCTGTAGACACCCAATGTCATTGTCCCTGCAATGCATCCTGGGATTGTCAGGCCTTTTATTGCCTGTGGTGAAGGATGAGATGGAGAATACAAACATACACCCACTCATCAGTCCAATTAATCAATAAATGCTCGGATAATACTACCCAACTGCAGCTAAAACTGTCTAGGTTGGTTTCTGAGGAATCTGATGACATACCAGTTCTCATCTCTAAGGTCTTTCTGTTCCTTCCCAGCTCAGATTCCTTGTAGAATCAAACCATGATGTCATTGGGATGGATCACCCATTAAGAAGCAATACATCCCCACGGCGGTGGGCTGCTGGGAGTTCACAGGAGTTCGAGAGAACCTCTAGCTAAGATTCTGTGCAGTTCGGAGAACCTCGAAATCCCATTCTTGCTTGGCCCCACCCACCCCACCCCGCCCCTCCCAGAAGTCCCCACACAACCCATTTTGGATGCAGGTAAGTGCAGGGCGTGCACAGAAGTTTGAGGAGGGCGAAAAACGGGCCTACCGAAAGTTCGGGAAGGATGAAAACGGGCCCATATCCAGCCTCCAGAGGGCCTCCGGAGCCTGGGGAGGCCGTTTTCTCCCTCCCAGAGGCGAAAGGAAAGCCTCCGGAGCCCGGGGAGGTCAAAAACACTTCCCCCAGCCGTGGTGCAGGAGGATGACTAGGCCACGCTCACCATGGCCACGCCCATCCAGCAACCGGGGAGAGAACCCCTTGCTAAAATTTTTGAAGCCCACCCCTGCATCCTCCCCCATCCTAGGAAAGAATACAAATGTGGAAGAATGCAACTGTGCATCGTGCCAGTTAGAGATGAAGGAACTGTAACAACAGGTACTTAGAAATAGACAGGAGGTGACAAGATTTGGCAACAACAGGACGAGCAGCAAATAGGGACAAAGGTCACGTAAAGCTTAAGCAAGATATAACTCTTTAGGGGCAAAATGACATTTAAGCTCAAGGCGAGGGGCAACTCCATAGACAGACGGACACGTACCTTGATTTTAAAGGTAGGACATCAAAAACAGTAATAGCTTTGTGAAATGTTACTTCCCTATTTCTGGAAATCAGCTGTATAAAAGATGGTGCTATGGTATTATTCAGCTCCCAAGTTGGACTGGGAAGCGCTTCAATAAAAGTTTTGCAAAAGTTTGTCTCTCGTGTCTGGCTCCGACTGGATTCTGTACCAGGCTGAACCAATTTTTTGGACAACAATTGGTGAGCCGGAATTCAAATCCGGTCAACAGAGAATTGGAAAACAAAACCCATAATCCAATAACCTTTTTGTCATTGGCCTAGGGCAGGGGTCTGCAACCTTAAACACTCAAAGAGCCATTTGGACCCGTTTCCCACAGAAAAGAAAACACCGGGAGCCACAAAACTCTTCCCCGTGCCTGACTATTTCTTGAGTGGCCACAAAACTAGCAGATGTAGTTGAATTAAACCTTCTGAAACCTTTCTTTTCTTGGATTTATCCATGTTTGTCCTGCCGGGGGTTGAAAAGCTCAGTAAATTGCGTGCCAGCGGGTGTCGCACGTTGGCGGTTGTGATGCACATTTTGAGTGACAGGCAGCCATAGCAAAGAGGTGAAAGAGCCACATGAGGCTCGAGAGTCGCCGGTTGCTGACCCCTGTCCTAGGAAATTCTCTTTTTTTTATTCCTTGGCTTTTTTGAATGATACATTTCAATAATGCTGACACAGATCATTGGAGGCCATCGATACGATTCACAGTCAAAGTTTTCTTTCACTTGTTTATATGGGCCACAAACTTTACCATTAATTAATAATATTTATACTATTTGGGGGGAAATGGGGGGAAAAGATCATTTCAGGAGAAGTCTACAGGAGTCTTATTTCAGAGACAAGGAATGATATTTTTATTTTTTTTTCAGACATTAAAGATTGAGAGAAATGCCTTAAGTCAAGATGACCCAACATATAATATGTCTATTTACATATTCAACGGTATGGAGAAAGGGATGGAGACCTTTAAAAATTCCAGAGGTCCTGCTGATTTTGGCAAGGTTTCCGTTTTCGAAAAGCCGTAGGCGAAGAAGCTGTTGGAAATCAGGACGTTGCTATATAAACATTCCGGATTTTCTAAGGTGCTAGACAGAAATGATCTCACCAATTTTATCATCATAATTTGTAAGATACCACCACAATGACTATCCCTGTGTTACCGACGCAGAGGAGGAAGCCTTGAGGTCGCATCATGAAACTTAGGTTATCACCCATAGGCTTAGCTTCTTCTAGATCTTCACTCAGCGGAGGTTGACTTCTTTTGTGGGCGGGAAGTCCTAGGATCAAACTTGGCATCTCCAGACAGGGCTGGAAAAACATCCTTCCTGAAACTCTGAGCAAAACTTCCCACCAGTCTTGTCTGAAATGAGCTGGTATCTCTGTGCCTGGGGAATTCTGGGAGTTGAAGTCCTACGCATCTTAAAGTTGTTGAGGTCGAAGGTTGAGGATGTCTCTAGAGCAGTGATGGCTAACCTTTTTGCCATTGTGTGCCAGGAAAGGGGGAGGCGGGGGAGGTTCACGCACGCGTGTGCCCACACCCATAATTCTATGCGCCCCGCCCTGTGCATGCGCGCCCAACCTCCCCTCCCCCCTTGCTCCTGGCCCGTTTTTCTTTGTCACCTGGCTCCAGATCCTCTCTATGCATCTGGGGAGGGCGAAAACAGCCTTCCCCACCTACCCCCAGGCCCTCCGCAGAAAACAGCCTGCTTCCCTATTTCTGGTGGACCCAAAAGGCCTGAAAATCAGGGGGCCGGCATGCACAAGCGCGTCAGAGCTGAGCTGGTGTGCCCACTGATATGGCTACGCGTGCCACCTGTGGCACGCGTGCCATAGGTTCGCCATCACGGCTCTAGAGATAGCGGTGATAGTCTTGGTCTCTAGTTTTGTAAGAAAAGAAAACCAAGGAGAACCAAGGTTCTGTAGACTTCTTTTAAGCTTGGAAATGAAAGACAGCATACGCCTGTGTTGGTAAAGAGATACAGAACCGGGCAGCAGTTCAACAGATGTTGGAGGAAGAGACGTGTTGCTGTTATGCTCGTCATGTGTCGCTGTTATTAAAGCACAGATAAAGATGTGAAAGGACACCTTTATTTCATTGCCACCACAACAAACGTGGGCAGCTTCGTGGCAAGAAAGGAAATATTGACCTCGTGCAAATCAGCAGCATGAAGTTTGGGAGGTGAGTGGGTGGGATGATAGCCTGTGAAAATGTCAACATGATGATTGAAAAGATCATCTCTTCTTCTCTACTGGTAGAGAAGAACCAAACTCACAGTCCTCCCAAATTGGAAAATCACAGAATAACAGATTTGGAGGGTACCTTGAGGGCAGAGGTGGGCTTCAAAAATTTTAGCAAGGGCTTCTCTGCCCGGCTGTTGGGTGGGCATGGCCATTGTGGGCATGGCCTAGTTGACCTCCTGCACCATGGCGGGGAGGGGGCGTTTTTGCCCTCCCTGGGCTCCGGAGGCTTTCCTTGAGCCTCCGGGAGGGTGAAAACGGCCTCCCCAGGCTCTGGAGGCCATCTGGAGGCTGGAAACAGGCCCGTTTCTGGCCTTCCCGAACTTCCGGTAGGCCTGTTTTTTGCCATCCCCGAGCCTCTGTGTGAGCCCTGCACTTACCTGCATCCAAAATGGGCGACATGGAGACTCCTGGGAGGGGAGAGGCAGGGTGGGTGAGGCCAGCCAGGAATGGGATTTGGGGGTTCTCCGAACTGCGCAGAATCTTAGCTAGAGGTTCTCCTGAACCCCTACGAACCTCCACCAGCCCAGCCTTGCTTGGAGGTCTTCTGGTCCAACTCCTTGCTCAAATAGGATACCTTAGATCATTCTGGACAACTGGCTGTCCAGTCTTTTCTTGAAAACCTCCAGTGATGGAGCACCCATCACTTCTGAAGATAAGCCATTCCACTGATTCATTGTTCTCACCGTCAGGAAATTTCTCCTTATTTCTAGGTTGTTTCTCTCCTTGATGAGTTTCCATTGATTGCTACTTGTTCTGCCCTCAGGTCCTTGGGAGAATTTAGAGAATTTGGAGAATGATGGCTTAGGGCCGGGGTACTTACGGGACCATCTTCTGCCACCAATTGTCCCCCACCGGCCAGTTCGCTCCCACAGAGAGGGCCTCCTCAGGGTGCCGTCGGCCAGACAATGTCAGCTGGCGACCCCCAGGGGGAGAGCCTTCTCTGTGGTGGCACCTACCCTCTGGAACAATCTACCCCCAGACATACGAGTGATCCCAGACCTCCGGACTTTTCGTCGGGCCCTTAAAACCTATTTCTTTCAGTTAGCTGGGCTGTCCTGATTTTATGATGGGGTTTTTAAAATTTGAAATTGGTTTTAAATTGAAATGTTTTAAATTATGGGCCAAACTGATTTAATTATTTTAAATCTATTTTAACTTTTGTGTATAAAATGTTTTACTTCGGCTGTTCACTGCCCTGAGTCTGAAAGGAGAAGGGCGGTATAGAAATCTGATAAAATAAATAAATAAACAAACAAACAAACAAACAAACAAACAAACAAACAAACAAACAAACAAATAAATAAAAGGAGAGGGGGAAAAAATCACACATTATTTTAAAAATGATCGATTGGATAAAAACCATCCATCCCAAGAAACAACTCATTCTCCCCCCCCCCAATAAGGCATTAGACATGTCAAACAAGGCAGCTCACATTTTTCAAAACTAAGCATCTATATTGACCTCTTCAATTGGAAAATAAATGACTGGAGTTTCCCCGGTGTTAAGGCATTTTTTTAAAAAATTATTTTCCTCCTGCTGAAGGTATCAGATTTATTTGAAAACATGCCTCTTCTCGTCTCCCCACCTGTTTCTTTCCACATACCTCTCGGGGAGCCCGGAGATTGTCAAAACTTTTGTTGTCTTTTCCTGCCAGTCAATTTTTTTTTTGCTCCTAAAATAGCTCTCATTTATATGTTCTCACTCCTGCTGTTTGACTCCATCCTTCCCCCTAGACCTCGGGAGAAAACATTTCTCTGGGGTTGATGGAGTGGGAGGTGGAAATTGCTATGTGAGGAGAAAACTGCAGGTTATCAAAATAATATGCCAGCGTAAAAGCTGGGGGAAGCAGCCTGTGGATCAAGGAAGTGGTGTCAAGCTTTGGAGAAGCTTCTCAGGTTTGATCCCTGCAAAGGAGATGACCTCTGCAAGATGGGATCGGGGTGACCTACATCCCTTGTTCCTCTTTTCACACCCCTCCCAACCCCTTTTCTAACAGTTGCATTGACCTCTGTCACTCTTTATGGAGGGTCTCAGTCATCCCAAAAGGCAATTGGATTCTCCTTGTTTTTCCTTGAAGATGTTTTGCTTCTCATGGCAGTGATAGTCCATCCCTCCATGTGGTGCCACTGGATTCAGCCCACCCATTTGGGGAGGTGCTAAACCGATCGTTAGGGAGTAGAGACGTGGTGGCTCAGCGGCTAAGATGTTGAGCTTGTCGATCGACAAGCAGTTCAGCGGTTCGAATCCCTAGTGCCGCGTAACGGGATGAGCTCCCGTGACTTGTCCCAGCTTCTGCCAACCTAGCAGTTCGAAAACACGTAAAAAATGCGAGTAGAAAAAGAGGGACCATCTTTGGTGGGAAGGGAACAGCGTTCCGTGCGCCTTTGGCGTTGAGTCATGCCGGCCACATGACCACGGAGACGTCTTCGGACAGCGCTGTCTCTTGAAATGGAGATGAGCACCACCCCCTAGAGTTGGGAATGACTAGCACATATGTGTGTGGGGAACCTTTACCTTTAAACCGATCATGGACCCCGACAGCAACAACAGGGACCGAAAGCTATCTCCCTGCCATGGAAATGCGAATGTTCCATTGGATATCGGGCATCTCCCTTCTTGACCTCATCACAAAGGACACCATTTGACCACATTTTGGTGTGGCACCAATTATAGAGAAGATGAGAGAAGGCCAGCTCCGCTGGTATGGACATGTCCAGTGAGCAGCACCTTCCACCGTGGCCAAGACTGCCTACTAACTAGAAGTCAATGGCCGGCGACCTCATGGGTGTCCAAAACAGAAATGGCAAGACACCATCAACAAAGATATGGAAGTTGCGGGCCTATGACCTGGAGACGCAGCTGACCATGCAAAATGACCATTCAATGATCCGAAAAACGGACCCTGCACTTGCGGGAATACGTTAGGAAGAAGAAGAAGATGTTTCGCTTCTCATCCGTGAAGCTTCTTCAATTCTGACTGAATGGTGGAGAGGATTTATATTCCTTGCAGTCATCTGGTTGTTAGCGCTCTCTCTGAGAATCATTGAGGCCTCAGGTGACCCTGAGGACACAGATAAACCTCCAAGTGGCCTCCACGGCTCTTTCTGCAACCCTTCAGGTGTGATCTCTAGAGGAGCCTTCAAAGTCTGGAGCAAAAAAGGTCACTGTCCTTGGTGCCTTTTCTTTCCTGGATCAACGGAGCTGCCATAGTTTGATCTCCGAGCTGAAAATGACGGCGAGTCAATTTCCACACTCCCATTCGGTTTTCAGTCACAATTTCTTCTTCTTCTTTTTTTGGGCAGCAATTAAAACCCATATATTCTGAAAGTTTAGTTCCTGTGTTCATTGAATCCGGATGTTGAATAGCTCCACTGCCAGCTCTCAACAGAGGAGAAAGTGAGTTGGAGAACAATAGCTTTTGTATAAGCTTGGGCAATGTTCGGCTTATGACATCTTTTTAGAAAGCTTTTGCAAGGAGCTATAATTTTAAAGACATTTTTCAGGCACCCATCCAGCACAAATAGGTGGTTTACCTGGTAATATTATGATCTGGTATAAACTTCTGCCTTTCCACTGTAACTAGGAGTAGCAGGAGAAGGAGAAGGAGAAGCAGAAGCAGAAGAAAGAGAAGGAGAAGGAGAAGGAGAAGGAGAAGGAGCAGGAGCAGGAGGAGAAGGAGAAGGAGAAGGAGAAGGAGAAGGAGAAGGAGAAGAAGGAGGAGGAGGAGGAGAAGGAGAAGGAGAAGGAGAAGGAGAGATCAGTTGGCCTATAGCCTGATTAGGTGGCTCAGTGGCTAAGACACTGAGCTTGTCGATCAGAAAGGTCGGCAGTTCGGCAGTTCAAATCCCTAGTACAGGTCTCCTGCGTCAACAGGGGGTTGGACTAGATGACCTCCCAGGTCCCTTCCAATTCTGTTACTGTTAATTTTCAGAAAGAGTTTTGCTAAATTAAAAAAAAAAAAAGGAATCGTTTGTAAACAATCCAGAAGAAAACGGTAAGCAAGAACTTGTCAATTGTAGGAGATAATAACAGAATAACAGAGTTGGAAGGGGCCTTGGAGGTCTTCTAGTCCAACCCCCATGCCATTTCAAGACAAAATGGTCATCCAATCTCTTTCGCTTCCCATGTTGGAGCACCAACAACCTCTGGAGACAAGTCGTTCCACTAATGAATGAATATGGTGAAGCTAAGTCAAAAAAGAGAAAAGTGGAGAACTTGAAGAAGGTGTGATCTTTTGGATCCCACAACGCAGAGAGACTTTTGATTGTTACTTCCCCATTCTCCCTCCTTCGCTCCTTTTCATTTCGCATCTTGCTCACCCAAGCAAATCACGTAAATATAACCCATCCTTGATTATACCGTTTTTTCAGGAAAAGTGCCAAAAGTGCTGGATCCGCTTGGAGCACGGTTGACTTGCTTGTAGGGACCTGTAACCTGGAAAATGTCTAATTGAAACTGCATGTGCTTAGATATATACTCAGCTGTTAAGAACCCCTAGCTTGCCAATGTCTTCTTGGGGAGCGGGGGGGGGGGAAATAAATAGGAATTAAGTGGCGTTCCTTATGTTCTATTTGCTCATCCACAGGAGAAAAAAAAAATCCCTCTTTGACAGACAATTAAACCTAGGTCTCTCTTTTTGCTGTTACTCTCTAGTTAGTTGAGATCGTTCCAGTTTGGCATCCTTGCTACGAGGGGAGATGACATCTAAGAGAAAGAGGGCCTCCGAGCTACGCTGAAATTGGCACCCTATCCCCCGGCAGACTTTCATTATCCTAGGGTTGAGTTGAGTCTTGTCCTGCAAGGCAAGGAAGAGTGGTGAGATCCAAGGATGCTGAAAGGTAGAAGTTCAGTCACCATGGCAACGCGCAGAATGATGTATGGTGCGGTGAGGTGGGGCCAATGACTATTTAGCGTTCAATGAGGATGATCTCACTGCTATCGTTGGGGAGTGGGCTTCTTATCTTGCCAGCCTGCTCTGTTGGGTAGCACCAGTAGATATGGCCATCTGAACCTTGGTTAGATGAGATGAGAAGAATCTGGTTACATAGGAATTTGGGGGTATACAGACTATTTGCCACCTCCAGATCGAAAAGCTAGATAATGCGCCGTGGTGGTGCAGTGGTTAGAGTGCAGTACTGCAGGCTACTTCTGCTGACTGCCAGCTGACTGCAATTTGGCAGTTCGAATCTCGCCAGGCTCAAGGCTGGACTCAGCCTTCCATCCTTCCGAGGTGGGTAAAACGAGGACCCAAAATTGTTGGGGGCCGTAGGCTGACTCTGTAAACCGCTGAGAGAGGGCTGTAAAAGCACTGTGAAGCAGTATATAAGTCTAAATGTTTATTGCTATTGCTATTGACTCTACCTTCCATCCTTCCGAGGTGGGTAAAATGAGGACCCAGATTGTTGGGAGCAATATGTTGACTCTGTAAACAGCTTAGAGAGGGCTGTAAAAGCACTGTGAAGCTGTCTATAAGCCTATAGTGCTATTCCTAATGTCTACCAAGAAGGACCTCAGATTGTTTGTGTGGCTGTACTACGTTGAACTGGGTCCTCATTTTACCTACCTCGAAAGGATGGAAGGCCGAGTCAACCTTGAACCTGGTGAGATTCGAACTTGTAGTAATTGCAGGCAGCTGGTGCTACTTAACAGCACTTTAGTCTGCTGCGCCACCAAGTTCATCCCTAAGCTACAAATAGCCTATCAGCAATAGCGTATCGGCTTTCGATATGCCATGCTCTCCTCTTGTTTAACACCTACTTCTAGATCAGGGGTGAAATCCAGCAGGTCCTGACAGGTTCCGGAGAACTGGTAGCGGAAATTTTGAGTAGTTCGGCGAACCGGCAAATACCACCTCTCGCTAGCCCCAGAGCAGGGTGGGAATGGAGATTTTGCAATATCCTTCCCCCAGGAGTGGGGTGGGAATGGGGATTTTGCAGTATCCTTTCCCTGCCATGTCCACCATGCCACACCATACCCACCAAGCCACGCCCACAGAACCGGTAGTAAAAAAATTTGGATTTCACAAACTGTTCTAGATGTTGTAAGGTTAGCGCGATTTCCTAAAGGTCTACTTTTTTATATTTTTTTTATTTTATTTTTTTTATTTTGACTTATATGCCGCCCTTCTCCGGAGACTCAGGGCGGCTTACAATGTGCTCAGCAATAGCCTTCATCCTTTTGTATATTTATACAAAGTCAGCTTATTGCCCCCACAATCTGGGTCCTCAATTTACCTACCTTAGAAAGGATGGAAGGCTGAGTTGACCTTGAGCCTGGTGAGATTCGATCCTGCAGAAATTGCAGGCAGCTGGTCTTAATAACCAGCTTAATAACAGGGTGCCTTAGACCACTGTACTACCAAGGCTCTTACTTTTAAGGCGATCCCTGCTATCCTGTAACTTCTTAAGCATTCTGCCTGGAAAAAAATCAGCTGCTCACCGTTTCCCAGGGATGGTGTTTCTAACCGCTCTGGATTATATTTAGAGGGGAAACTACCTGCAGATGGTTGAAAGCAATTTAGAAGCCACTGTCTTTGAAAAAAAAAAAAATGAGATCATTAAAACTGGTATGATCTCAGCTTTTCGTTCTGGAAGGCCTGGAATTCTAACGGAAGACGAGGAAGTCGGTTTTTTTTTTTTCTGAAACGGGATGCGAAGGAAACCACAAATAATTTCAGGCGCTAATAAAACCTGCAGTGTCATGCTAATGTCTTTGTCCTTCTCCCTTTTAACTTCCTTGCACTGGGAGGTGATGTAGCCCACTGCCAAGTTTGCAATTAGCAAAAAGGATTCTAGAAACTGCGTGGAGGGACATGAAAACCATCTAAAATGCCAGTCAAGAGCAACATCTGTTCATGTTTCATCAGCTTTAGCTAATGAAGAAATATCTGCCACCACATGTGCAATCATAGAACGTAGAATATTAGAGGTGGAAGGGACCTGGGAGGTCTACTAGTCCAACCCGCTGCACATATACCATTTCAGACAAAGGGCCATCCATCCAGTCTCTTCTTCAAAGCCTTCAGTGATGGAGCACCCACAGCTTCTGTAGGTAAGCTGTTCCATTGGATGATTTCTCTCACCGTTAGGAAATTCCTCCTTAGTTCTAGGTTGCTTCTCTCCTTGGTTAGTCTCCATCCATTGTTTCTTGTCCTGTCCTCACGTGCTTTGGAGAATAGCTTGACTCCCTTCGTCTTTGTAGGAGCCCTTCAAATCAAAACCTGATTGCATTTGTTTTTTGTTTTTTTTTTTACACAAAAATCTTAACTTTTATTTAAACTTTTAACAATCAGAAACTATTATTTAAATACTTTTTTTTTCCTTTCCCAATTTTAGTTGCAGCTTGGTGGTTATTTTGTTGGTACAATATTTTTTTCAATAACAAAAATCTGTTAATTTACAATTTATTATTGTTTGCAGTCCATAATCCTTTAACTAGTTTAACCCGGTATCGTTTTTTTTTTTTTTTTGGTGAAAAACTTTATTGAGTTTAAAAAAAACATAAATATATTGACATTTCCATTAATATCAGATGTGTAGTGGTTTTAACTATATACGGAATATATTTCTGGTGACGTTTCAAATTACTTTTTGCTTTTATTTAACACACCTTTTTCTCTTTCTTTCATTTTTTTTTAAAATTTTAATTTGATTTATATGCCGCCCTTCTCCGGAGACTCAGGGCGGCTTACAATGTGCTCAGCAATAGCCTTCATCCTTTTGTATATTTATACAAAGTCAGCTTATTGCCCCCACAATCTGGGTCCTCAATTTACCTACCTTGGATGGAAGGATGGAAGGCTACCTACCTTGGATGGAAGGATGGAAGGCTGAGTCAACCTTGAGCCTTGGCGAGATTCGAACCCTGCAGTAATTGCAGGCAGCTGGTCTTAATAACCAGCTTAATAACAGGGTGCCTTAAACCCCTGTACTACCAAGGCTCTTTTATCATACATCCATTGATTGCATTTGTGTTCCTTCTCAAAAGTACACGTTGAATAAATTTGTGGTGCCCTCTCAGCTCCCTTGTTGACTTGCAGATGTCCAACTTGGAAACGTCATCAAGATGCAAGCACGTTTTGCTTCATAGATCGAATGAATTCACATGAATTTTTTTTTTCCTCCCTGTTGGTGAAACCTCTTACTTATCTAAGGTATCACCAAGTACAAGTTTGGTCCCTTTTAATTTCCACCAAGACTGATGAAGTTACCGAGTTGAGATCAAAAGCAGATTATTTTGATATTATTGGGTTATTATTGGGTCAGGTTGGAATTAGTATTGGCTTGCTCCCGGTTCAGTCCGGTTCTTGCGAACCGGTAGTAAAAGAAGCAGGAGGCTCCGCCCACCTGTCTGGATGTTATCATGGACCAACTGTGCATGCACAGAAGCGTGCATGCACTCCCGTTGCAAACCGGTAGTAAGGTAAGTAGAACCCAATCCCTGGTTGGAATGGCAATGGCGTCTCTCCACCTCCGAGGAAGACTAGAGTGGAATTAAAGAAGTGCCTCAAAGTGTCTTCATCAGGTCACAGGAGTTAAGTTGGCTAAATTCTTGTCTCTTTGGTCATTAAATTTTACAGCCTGAACCCAGAGATGCATACTAATGGAGTCCAGCTAATCTCCCGAGCTGTTTTGAAGAGAATTGGTTCGTGATCTCTCCGCAAAGGGTCAAATCCATTACCACTTAGCTTTTGTGCTTTGTTGTTGTTGCTGATCTGGCGCTTAAAAACGATATGAGAACTTCTCCACAGCCTCCTCCTACACAAAGGCTGGTGTGAGGAAACAGTTTGTATGTTGAGACCTAAAATGTCTTCCCTCGTTGGACACAGCAAGGCACAATCGCATGTGGGTGGGTGTGGGGGAAGAAAAAGATTTCTATTTGTGACTGTAAAAATGGAATTATGTATCCAGGAACTTAATTTCCTAATAAATAAAGAGATCCAGATTGGATAAACTCTGCAAATGGATTGAAATATGTCCAGAGTCAATTTAACAACTCCTGGTAAATATGTCTTGCTCGTTTAAAGTCAAGATCTACCATTTTGCTGTATGCTAGGATCAAACCAGATCTTTAGCAATGTTTTCTCTTTTAATTTTTGCATTCACAAAGAGATCGCCCTCCTTCTCAAAACTGTCAGCCCATTTCCAGCTCATTGCCACTTTCTATTTATTTACATTTCCAACTAAAGATCCTTCTTCTTCTTCTTCTTCTTCTTCTTCTTCTTCTTCTTCTTCTTCTTCTTCTTCTTCTTCTTCTTCTTCTTCTTCTTCTTCTTCTTCTTCTTCTTCTTCTTCTTCTTCTTCTTCTTCTTCTTCTTCTTCTTCTTCTTCTTCTTCTTCTTCTTCTTCTTCTTCTTCTCTTCCTCCTCCTCCTCCTCCTCCTCCTCCTCCTCCTCCTCCTCCTCCTCCTCCTCCTCCTCCTCCCTCAAGGGAAAAAAATCTGATAAAACATAAATCCAAAGACTGGATGGTGGGGAATGGAAGGGTTTATATTCCTTCTTATATTCCTCTTCTTCCTCCTCCTCTCCTCCTCCTCCTCCTCCTTCTTCTCCTTCTCCTTCTCCTTCGTCCTCCTCCTCCTCCTCTTCCTTCCTCCCTCCCTCCTTCCTCCTCCTCCTCCTCCTCTCTTTCCTATCCTCTCCTTTCTTTTCAGCCTGGCTAAAAAATAGTCAGTGTTTCTTTAAAGCTCTGGAGAACTTTCCCAGATGTTTCAAAGTTTGATAGTCTTTCGCCACTCAACACTGTTCACTTGTTCAATTTAACCCTGCCAAGCATCACAGAAACAGATCACATCTGGAGGGCTATCAGCTTCTTAAATCACCCTCTTTTTAGTTAGGTGGCAAAAGTAATTGCAGAATAAAGAGAGAGCGAAGTAAACAACCCTCTTTTCTTCAGTTCTCTTAGCAATTGACACAATACGGTTGCCATAACACCACACATTCCTCTCCTAGTCTCCACCTGTTATTCTATCCTGCTCCTCCCTTCTTGTGCCCTGAGATTGTCCACTGTAGATGAGTGTGTGGGCCTGATGGATGGATGTTTGTGCAAAATATAACTGGACCAGTGGTGGGTTCCTCCCAGTTCCGTCCGGTTCGGCCGAGCCGGTAGCAGTGACGATATGATGTCACCGAACCGGTTCTCCCCCCCGCCCTCCCTCCCCCCCAACCCACGTTATTCTTACCTTTTATTTGGTCCCACCCCCAATCTATTGCTGCTTCCTGTGTCCCAGCTGATGACTAGAGGAAAAAAACTGTTTAAACTCTTGCCGCGGGGTTTTATTGCTGGATCGCTCCTGACTAGTAGGCTCCATAGATTTTCCATTGGGTGAAAGTCTGGGCTATTCCCAGGCCATTCCAGCAGTGGAATAGGATTGTCTTGAAACTCCCCCCCCCAAAAAGTGGTATTATTAGCCATCAAACCTCAAAAATGCACTTTTCCCAAAAAAGTTTCCACAATTTTGGCCACTACTGTAATCCCATTCTTAAATTAGACTTTTCAACTCTTTCTTTCTTTCCTTCCTCTGTTTCTGTCTTAATTCAGGATAGAAAAGCGTACCTCAAATGGACAATTTATTAATTTTTTTGTCTTCAAGTTAATAGCACGGGGAAGGAAACAAGTATTTATCCCATATTGTTTTGCCCTGTCTTAATTTCTTGGTCCAGAATGAGTCACCCAAGTTGAATCATGAGTCTTATCTTGCTTCAAGGGTGGGCTAATCCTAAACAAGCCCACAGCTTTAAACCCGAATTCCCCTCGGATGCGAGTGGGATGTATGTTGATGAAATCAACCCCATTGACTCATTTCTTCAAAGTCCTGTTGATGACCTCTGCTACCTTGGGGTGCTGTGGAGAGCAGTTATAAAAGTTGGATTTTCCATGCGAGCAGCTGTTGGCATGAGAACGGGGTCAACTGGAATTGCGGTTCAGGCTGGAGTGGAATAGTGTGAGGTCCTTTTGTATGATTTGTTAAGAAATATGTTAAGGGCATTGTTGGTGGATCTGAAGCAACTTCCTTGCTGAAGTCAGTGTTTGGATATTAGTTCATACTTTAAGAGGAAGGGAGGGGACCATGTTTTGCCAAAAATGAAAATAAAAACGATAAGAGCCCTGGGTTTATGAGACTCCTAGGTCAATCGGACTGGCTATGCTGGTGTTTCTAAGCAGGGTTCCATAATTGAAATGGATCACACCATGTTTTGGGATGAAGATGGAGGTGGAGATGGAGATGAAGATAGAGAGATGGAGATGGAGAGTTGGAGAGATGGAGATGGAGATGGAGCGATGGAGGTGGAGATGGAGGTGGAGGTGGAGATGAAGATAGAGATGAAGATAGAGAGATGGAGACGGAGAGATGGAGATGGAGGTGGATGCGGATGTGGATGTGGATGTGGATGTGGAGATGGAGATTGGGATGGAGATGGAGGTGGAGGTGGAGGTGGAGGTGGAGATGAAGATGTAGATGGAGATTGGGATGGAGATGGATGTGGATGTGGAGGTGGAGGTGGAGGTGGAGGTGGAGATGAAGATGAAGATGAAGATGAAGATGAAGATGGAGATGGAGATGGAGAGATGGAGATGGAGAGATAGAGATGGAGATGGAGATGGAGATGGAGATGGAGATGCATGTGGATGCAGATGCGGATGAGGATGCGAATGAGGATGCGGATGCGGAGGTGGAGATGGAGATGGAGATGAAGATAGAGAGATGGAGATATGAAGATGGAAATGAAGATAGAGAGATGTAGAGATGGAGATGGAGATGGAGATGGATGTGGATGTGGAGGTGAATGTCGAGGTGGAGATGGAGAGATGGAGGTGGAGATGGAAGTGGAGGTAGAGATGAAGATGGAGAGATGGAGGTGGAGGTGGGGGTGGAGGTGGAGAGATGGAGATGGAGGTGGACATGGACATGGACATGGACATGGAGAGATGGAGGTGGAGACGTGGTGATGGAGACATGGAGATGGGAACACAAATATATTGGATCTATAAACTTCGACAGGACTCCCTGGGCCACATTTTTACCTTTGATTTAAGGCAATTTGTGCCCTAGGATAATTTTCAGAGGTCTGTGCATTGGTGAGAGCACTCCCTTGTAGATCCATCCACCCACACCCTTGTGTGATAATTAGTTGAAGTCAAGAAATTACTATTTAATTTAAGTTACTATTTAAGCCTCACCTTTAACCCTTTAAACTCAAGTCGAGCACCTGCTGGGAGTTTAAGAAACGGGCGATCGTTCTAAACCCTGTCATGATATGATGTGATGATAGGTATGTATATTTTGGAGGCGCACAGATGCGAGAGTGGATTTTTTTTTGGCTCCCCGAGAGCTGTCAAATTTTACTGAGATCAAAGGCCTGCAGATATATCTGGTCACAGCAAAATAACATTCCAGACCACAACCTAAACTGAACATCATTTTTAGAAATAAAATGAAAGATTCCAGAGCCAGGATAAATAAAGGGAAACCTCATGGCTTATATATATATATATATATGCATGAAAAGGTGTTTCTGGTGTTCTCAGAAAGACCATCTAATAAACAGACCATCGGTGCTAGGAAAAAAAGTTTATATTAGGGTGGAAAAACTGGCATGTTTTCATCTTTGCTAGTTCTCATTCGATTTGATGAGATAGTTGGCTCTGCAGTTTTCTTTTAAAGAAACGATTTAAGACAACTTTAGGTTGTCTTAAATAAAGGCACTAAGGTGAATGTGAGCCTTGGTGGTGCAGCGGACTAAGTGCTGTTATGTAGCACTTAGCTGCCAGCTGCCTGCAATTAGTGCAAGTTCGAATCTCACCAGGCTCAAGGTTGACTCAGCCTTCCATCCTTCCGAGGTAGGTAAATTGAGGACCCGGATTGTGGGGGCAATAAGCTGACTTTGTAGAAACACCGCTTATGGGGGGCCAAAAGCCCTATTAAAAGAATGAAGGCTATTGTTATAATGCATTGTAAACTGCCCTGAGTCTTCGGAGAAGGGCGGCACATAAATTGAACTAATAAATAAATAAATAAATAAACAAACAAACAAATAATTAAATAAATAACATGGACTCATACATTTTATTGACTGTGGAAGAAGTTTATGGAATTATGATTTATAGATGTCTGATGGGCACAAATTGCTAGTGCCAATGGTCATCCCTAATACCACGAACAAAAGCCCTTGAATTTGAATGATCATACAGACAGATTTCATAGGAACTACAACTGTTCAAATTGTTATGATTTCATTAATATCTAAGGGGCTGCCACGACGAAGAGGGGGGCAACCTAATCTCCAAAGCACCTGAATATATATATTCAGAATAATGGGAAAAAATGATTATAAAGGGGCTCAGGCCACCCTCCGTTTTTCTCTCTGCCGATCTGTCTATCCCTCTCTCCCCCCGCTCGTCTGTCCGTCCATTCTCCATCCATCTCTCAGTCTCCATTTAAACATCGTTTTATAGAAAAATCCATAAGCAGATTCATCATCGTCCAGTGCTTTGTCTCTTCGTTCTCCGCCAACAAACTTTACATGCTGAAAGATACTTTAGCAGAAAATGTTGGGAATGCTCCACTTGGGGGGAATTAAAAAAAAAAAAAAAAGAACAAAAAAACACAACCCCCCCCCAAAAATACTACACACATCACTAAGGATTTTTAGCCGCGTTGATATATTTACCACTTGCTCGTTCTCTTGAACTTCTTGATTTGATTTCACTTGGGTCTTTCCGTTAGCTGAGGGACAGTTTGGCACGGAGGTTGTTATGCAAACCAGTTTTGGAAGTTTTTGCCAGGTTAGCTTGGAGTCTCAGCCTCTGCTTATGAGATCAGGTTGAATAAATATATCTGCTCAAATGCTCAAAGGTTGAATGCTAAAATGGACTTGCAGAGGAGATTTTTCCCTCCTACCTCTCTCTCTTTCCATTCTTTTTTTTTTTTTTAAAGATTAAAGAAGTTTCAATTCATCCTTCGTATAGTTATGAGCCAAGTTGTGGATCGAAAAAAAAGACCAAAAAAAAAAAAAGTGTAACAGCTTTTGTTAAAAAGATGGTGTCACCGGACTTTCATTTTTGAGACAGCTCACACCTGATGGATTGATACGGTTTCCCCATTGACTTCGCTCATCGGAAGGTTGCGAAACGGGATCCCATGACCCAGGAGTGGCTTCAAAAATTTTAGTAAGGGATTCTTTGCCCAGTTGCTGCGTGGGTGTGGCCATGGTAGGTGTGGCCTAGTCGGCCTCCTGTACCACGACGGGGTGGTGGTGAATTTTTGCCCTCCCTGGGCTCCAGGGGCTCTCCTCGAGCCTCTGAAAGGGCGAAAACGGGCTCCCCAGGCTCCAGAGGCCCTCTGGAGGCTGGAAACAGGCCGGCCTTCCCGAACTTCTGATAGGCCTATTTTTGGCCCACACCAAGTCTCCGCACATGCCCTGCACTTACCTGCAACCAAAACGGGCCGTGTGATGACTCCTTGGAGGGGCGGGAAGGGGTGGGCGGGGCCAGCCAGGAGTGGGATTTGGGAAGTGGTGAAATTTTTTTTACTACTGGTTCTGTGGGTGTGGCTTGATGGGCGTAGCTTGGTGGGCGTGGCAGGGGAAGGATACTGCAAAATCTCCATTCCCACCCCACTCCAGGGGAAGGATGCTGCAAAATCTCCATTCCCACCCCACTCTGGGGCCAGCCAGAGGTGGTATTTGCTGGTTCTCCAAACTGCTCAAAATTTCTGCTACCGGTTCTCCCGAACCTGTCAGAACCTGCTGGATTTCACCCCTGGATTTGGGGGTTCTCCAAACTGCACAGAATCTTGGCTAGAGGTTCTCCTGAACCCCTGCGAACCCCCAGCAGCCCACCCCTGCCATGACCGTCAGGACACTGGAACCGTCATTAATAGGAGTCAGTTGCCTGAATTTTGACCATGGTCAGGAAGGCCGCAATGCTTGTTAAGTGTAAAAAACAGCCAGAAGAAGTCCCCTTTTTACAGTGTTGTCATAACTTTGAATGGTCCCTAAACGAACTGTCGACTACCTGTATTCGGGGAAAAAGCATTTCCCTTCTCAACTTACGAACGAGAACCAAATCTTGGCCTTCCCTCCTTAACCTGAATAATTTGCCCTTCATAGAAACAGACCGGTTTTCTGACTTCCCAAACGGGATTTCCAATTTGTTGAGCTCCGTAACTCAGAAGTCCCCCAACAACACCCTTCTTACTCCTGCGCACTCACAAAAAAAAAAATAAAAAAAAAATGAATCGAGTCAGCGGGGCATTAAATCAAATTGTAAAAAAGAGGAAGATAAAAAAAAAAAAACCACCCCTCGTCTGCCTGTTTTATCTGCAGCCAAGAAGGATATTGCTTTACATTTTTGCGAAATAAAACGGCATAGCTCCACGTTGCCCTGCAGCGCCGAGATTGCGCACGCTGCTCCTTTAAAAAAACCCTCATTAATTTCTGATCTTGACTTGATGAGGCCAGGACTGAAACATGACAAACCGGAGGTGTCGGCTTTCGTTCTTTGGTGCTGACATCTTTCACAGACGAACGGAATAACAGAGTTGGGAGGGGCCTTGGAGGTCTTCTAGTCCAAGCCCCTGATCAAACAGGAGACCCTACACCATTTCTGACAAACGGCAGTTCAATCTCTTCTTGAAAAGCTTCCCGGGATGAAGCTCCCACAACTTCCGAAGGCAACTTCTGTTCTGGGCAAATGGCTGTCTTGTCTCTTAGAAACCTCGGAGAACACACCTTCACCCACAAATTTCTCCTCCGTTCTAGGTTGCTTCTCTCCTTGACTAGTTTCCATCCATTACTTCTTTAGATAGATTAACAGAGTTGGAAGGGATCTTATAGGTCATCTAGTCCAACCCCCTGCCCAAGCAGGAGACACTGCACCATTTCTGACAGATGGCAGTCCAGTCTCTTCTTGAAAGCTTCCAGGGATGAAGCTCCCACAACTTCCAAAGGCAACTTCTGTTCCATTGATTGATTGTTTTCACTGTCAGAACATTTATCCTTATTTCCAGGTTGAATCTCTCCTTGTTCAAATTCCATCCATTATTCCTTGTCTGGCCTTCGGGTGCTTTGGAAAACAGCTTGATCCCCTCTTCTCTGTGGCAGCCCCCTCAAATATTGGAAGACTGCTATCCTGTCTCCCCTGGTCCTTCTCTTCACTAGACTAGCCATGCCCAGTTCCTGCAACCGTTCTTCGTATGTTTTAGCCTCCAGTCCCCTAATCATCCTGGTTGCTCTTCTCTGCACTTTTTCTAGAGTCTCAATATCTTTTTTTTTTTTTAGGATGGTAACCAAAACCTCTTGTCCTGCCCTCAGGTGGTCTGGAAAATAAGTTGAATCCCTCCTCTTTGTGGCAGAATAACATACCTAGGAGGTCTTTTAGTCCAACCCTCTACTCAAGCAGGAAACCTTACATCATTTCAAACAAATTTCTGAATTTTCTTTCAAATTTTCTTTCAGACAGAGACAGGGGCTGCCCCAAAGAAGAGGGAGTCAAGCTATTCTCTGAAGGCAGGACAAGAAGCAATAGGTGGAAACTAATCAAGGAGAGAAGCAACTTAGAACGGAGGAGAAATTTCTTGACAGTTAGATCAATTCATCAGTGGAACGACTTGCCTCCAGAAGTTGTGAATGCTCCAACACTGGGAGTTTTTAAGAAGATGTTGGATAGCCAAGTGGTGTAGGGTTTCCTGCCTAAGCAGGGGGTTGGACTAGAAGACCTCCAAGGTCCCTTCCAACACTGTTATTCTAAATATTTCTAAATGGTTGTCCAATTTCTTCTTAAAATCCTCCAGTGATGGAGCACCCCACAAGTGGCAAGTCATTCCACTGATGAATTGATCTAACTGTCAAGAAATTTATCCTTAGTTCTAAGTTACTTCTCTCCTTGATTAATTCCCACCCATTGCTTCTCGTCCTGCCCTCAGGGGCTTTGGAGAACAGGTTGTGGCAACCACTGAGATATTCGAATCTTGAAATCTTTAGATCTTTAAAACTCTCTCTCTTCAGCAAAATGATTTGTCCTTCCTACCTCACTTCCCTAAATGCAGGCAGATAGATAAGTAGCCCAAAATAGCCCAAATTTCTGTTCGCCGTATCTATATGAAGCAGTGAAACAGAATAGCTGTTGAAAGTCAATATCCAAGAGATTTTGGGAATCCTATCTAATCACCAATTTACGGTGGGAGAGTCTACAGAATGGAACAGCCGTTGGGGGGGAAAGAAAAAAAAAAGAGGCTTAAAATTTCTTTTGTTTTTCTTCGGGGAAATGCTAAAGAGGAGCTGATCTTCGTCCTGACACCTTCAAAGATCCAGCAGGTCAATTTTGGTCTTTCTTCAAAAGCCGATCCTTCTGAAATTCAATCCGGGCTTTCTTCCTTCTGGTTAATTTTGTTAAATCAATTAGCTTGTGGTTTGGAAGGCAGGCTCTCGGTTTTGTAAAGTAGTTTTTTCCTCTTTTTTTCCAAAAGGTGAAATGTTTGCAGCGGTGAGGTTAGCCTTTCATCTTTGGGATGGGTGGGTGGGTGTCCATTTAGACTGGATTAGTCAGGCCAAATGGATAACCCTTTGTAGGTATTAGGACTTAAGGGTCTCTCCATTAGAAAGGCCGAGAGGAAGAAAGAAAGAGAGAGAGAGAGAAAGAAAAAAGAAAGGGAACGCCTCACTCTCCTTTCCACTAGAGCTTGTTTCAAAGATTAGCTGCAAAAAAAAACCACTTAGCGCAAACATCCATAAACTTCTCGGGAGGGGAAGGGCTTGCAAAGATGTCCATGCAGCTTCGGTTTTCTTGACACGTATTAAGCCATGGTGACCGTGTTGTCAAAAGCATCCTTTTGCAGTCACAGGACTCGTGCAAATCTTGACGTTTAGGTCCTTGGTGTGAATGACATGTATGTATCCCGGTCTGCATGAGATCACTTACTCTTCTCTTGCTCAAAGCCAGGGGGTTCGCAGGGGTTCGGGAGAACCTTTAGCTAAGATTCTGTGCAGTTTGGAGAACCCCCAAATCTCACTCCTGGCTGGCCCCGCCCACCCCTCCCCTCCCCTCCCAGGAGTCCCCATGTGGTCCATTTTGGATGCAGGTAAGTGCAGGGCGTGCATGGAGGCTCAGGGAGGGCAAAAAACGGGAAGTTTGGGAAGGCCGGAAATGGGCCTGTTTCCGGCCTCTGGAGGGCCTCTGGAGCCTGGGGAGGTCATTTTCATTCTCCTGAAGGCTCAAGGAAAGCCTCCGGAGCTCAGGGAGGCGCAAAAACACCCCCCCTCCATACACACACACACACACCTTGGTGCAGGAGGCTGACTAGGCCACACCCACCATGGCCACGCCCCCAGCAACCAGGCAGAGAACCCCTTGTTAAAATTTTTGAAGCCCACCCCTGCTCAAAGGCACCCACCTCAACATAGAGATGTCTGTGCCCAGAGATGTAGGAGGAGGAGGAGGAAGAGGAAGAGAAGACGGAGGAGGAGGAGATGGAGAAGGAGGAGGAGGAGAGAAGATGTAGGACGAGGAGGAAGAAGGAGGAGAAGGAGGAGGAGGATAAAGAGTAGAAGGAAGAGGAGGAGCAGATGGAGAAGAAGGAACAAGAGAAGGAGGAGGAGGAGAAGATGGAGGAAGAGGAAGAGGAGAAAAAGGATGATAGATTAACAGAACAGCAAAAATGGCAAGAAGAACAGAATTAACTCAGGTCAAGTATTTAAATCAAGGCCTTTTTTCCCCCCTTCATGAGTTGTGATTTTGAGTATAATCCAAAGGGACAACGATGAAATACAGGAGAGGAGACGTTATCATTTTTGGAATCCTTTCCTATTCACGTCATTATAGATGGTTTCAGTGCAGGATGGGGCCATCTGGACTACGGTGGCCTTGAGGGTGGTCCCTCAATGTATGAATGGGCATCTTTGTTGAATGAAGCTCAACCAAGGAGGCCCCCGCAAACGCAACCAGCAACCTTATAGGAAGCTTTGACCATTGACTTCCTTTCCAACATCTCCGTCTGGTCTATCCCCCCATGCCAAAACTTCACTAGCTCCGCTCCTGCTGTTTTGCTTTTGGAAGATAACCCTATGAACTTATCTTGGTTTGGCCTTGGCACAGAGGCCACCACAGCTGCTTAGAGAACTAACGTGGAGCTGCTGACCTTAGCTAAACCTAGGACGGTGGCCTTCAAAATACTTCCCCAAACCCCATTCAAAACATCAGAAGGGCGTCTAAATCAAAACAAGATCAATAGGACTGCAACTTGTAATCTTTTTTTTTTCTTTTTTTTAATTTGATTTATATGCCGCCCTTCTTCTCCGGAGACTCAGGGCGGCTTACAATGCGCTAAGCAATAGCCTTCATCCTTTTTGTATATTTTTATACAAAGTCAGCTTATTGCCCCCACAAACTGGGTCCTCAATTTACCTACCTTAGAAAGGATGGAAGGCTGAGTCGACCTTGAGCCTTGGCGAGATTCGAACCCTGCAGTAATTGCAGGCAGCTGGTCTTAATAACCAGCTTAATAACAGGGTGCCTTAAACCCCTGTACTACCAAGGCTCTTCACGCATGATTGCGATGCTGGCAGCCTAACTTGGTTTGTTAGAGTCCAGTCCACAGCTCAAAAAGTACCCTGTCCGTTGCTAATTTTAGAACTCCTCTCCACCACACACACACACACCCCAACTAAAAGTTTCTCTCTCCCTTTGCTTCACAAGTGACCTCTGCTTGTTCCTTGTAGGGCATCGTGCATTCGGGCCCCCTTACAGCTTCCGTGTAATTTCCACTTTGATTCCTTCCAATGGAGTGTTCAAAAGCCAGGGAAGTTTTACAAGCAAGACTTCCCTCCGCAAGCCGCAATGATTACCCTGGCTTCACAAGGAGCCTTTTCTTCGGCCGGGCTGGATGGAGGACCTGGGGCAAGCTGGCAGGTTTTCCTGCTTCACCTCTGAAAGTGTGGTCAGGAATTTTCCTCTCCCGGATGAGATACCTCAAGGGGTTTCATTGCAGCAGATCAGGAAAGAAGGGAAGGAAGGAAGGAAGGGAAGGAAGGAAGGAAGGAAGGAAGGAAGGAAGGAAGGAAGGAAGGAAGGAAGGAAGGAAGGAAGGAAAGAAGGGAGGGAGGGAGGGAGGGAGGGACGACAGAGATGAAAATGAGAGGGAAGGAAGGAAAGGAAGGAAGGAAGGAGGGAGGGAGGGAGAGAGGGAGGGAGGGAGCATGGAGTGAGGGAAGGGAGATAGAAATAAAGGAAGAAAGGACAGACAGAAAGAAATGAAGAGGGGAGGGGGAGGGAGGGAAGGAAGAAAGAAAAAAAGAGGGAGGGAGGAAGGAAGGAAGGAAGGAAAGAAGGGAGGGAGGGAGGGAGGGACGACAGAGATGAAAATGAGAGGGAAGGAAAGGAAGGAAGGAAGGAAGGAGGGAGGGAGGAAGGAAGGGAGAGAGGGAGGGAGGGAGCATGGCGTGAGGGAAGGGAGATAGCAAGGAAGGAAGGACAACAGAAAGAAATGAAGAGGGGAGGGGGAGGGAGGGAAGGAAGAAAGAAAGAAAGAGGGAGGGAGGAAGGAAGGAAGGAAGGAGGGAGGGAGGGAGCATGGAGTTAGGGAAGGGAGAAGAAAGGACAGACAGAAAGAAATGAAGAGGGGTGAATGGATGGATGGAGGGAGGGAGGGAGGGAAGGAGGGAGGAAGGAAAGAAGGGAAAGGGAATGAAAGAAGGAAGGAGGGAGGGAGGAAGGGAGAGAGGGAGGGAGGGAGCATGGAGTGAGGGAAGGGAGATAGAAAGAAATGAAGGAAGGAAGGACAACAGGAAAAAATGAAGAGGGAAGGAAGAAAGAAAGAAAGAAAGAAAGAAAGAAAGAAAGAAAGAAAGAAAGAAAGAAAGAAAGAGGAAGGAAGGAAGGAAGGAAGGAGGGAAGGAGCATGGAGTTAGGGAAGGGAGATAGAAATAAAGGAAGAAAGGACAGACAGAAAGAAATGAAGAGGGGTGAATGGATGGATGGATGGAGGGAAGGAGGGAGGAAGGAAAGAAGGGAAAGGGAATGAAAGAAAGAAGGGAGGGAGGGAGGAAGGAAGGCAGAGACAAGACAGATTGCGAATGGCTTCATCCCAACGACGATAAGTACAAAACTCATCACCTCCTGATACCTCCTCTTAATCCCATGGGGCCATGAGCGAAACGCAACTATTTCCTGACAAAAGCTGCCAAAATCCCAGAGGAAAAGAACCGGATTTTCCCACCGTGCTCTTTCCTCAGTACACTTTGCCCGCTCTCGGTCTGCCTTGGGCGGTGGGAGTCCTGCCCAATGCCCTATCCTGGACTCTGGAAAGCCCCGGCCTTCTCCTCCTCCACCTGTCTGCAACCTCCCACGAAGCCAGGAGCCATCGGATGCCAACCGAGATTTAATTACTCCCAACGCCGCCGAGCAGCCCTCCGAGCATTGACAGGCCCTGAGTGCCAAGCGGTGATCCTCAGCCATTTGCCCCCCTCCTCCTAAATGTCAGATCTCCAAAATCCTCACCCTCTTCCCCAACCACCGGTGAACCTAAGATCAAATAAGCCAGTTTCTGGATGGTTAAAATGCCCGGCAGGCATAGAAAACAGATCTACAAACAGGTGTGTTGCCTTGACAGGCTCCGCACCCTTGTTTCTGGGCTGAGAACTGGTATGATGAAGACAGACGCTTCCAATCGTGGAAGCAGTTTTCCTTCCCTCGGGGGGGACAAGTGATTAATTCCTTTAGTGAGGTCAGTTCGGCTGTTTTCTGAATGTTCCGAACGGAGGGAGGATTATTGCGAGGAAAGGAGAAGAGTTGGAGCTCAGGGTTGAAACGAGGGGTCCTTTGGTGGTCTCCGAGCTTGCTTGTTTCCTGGCAGATGTTTTGTTACCCAAACTAGGTAACATCATCATTGGTAGAAGGGAGTGGGGATTGCAGAGAGGAGGAGGGGGGAGGAGGGGGAGGAAGAGGAAGAAGAGGAGGAGGAGGAGGAGGAGGAGGAGGAGGAGGAGGAGGAGGAGGAGGAGGAGGAAGAAGAAGAAGAAGAAGAAGAAGAAGAAGAAGAAGAAGAAGAAGAAGAAGAAGAAGAAGAAGAAGAAGAAGAAGAAGAAGAAGAACACATGCATGTGTGCCAGAAACTGGAAAACCAGGTGACCGGCACGCATGTGCATGCCGGAACCCATAAGAGCAACAGGCGATGGCTGGCATGACTTCTGGCATGCGTGCCATAGGTTCATCATCACGGGTCTAGTCTACAATTCTTGGGCTGGCTGGTGGCCAACTAGGAACAATATTTGACCCTGACTTGATAGTTGATTAGGTGTCACCTGTGTTCTGTCCCCGTCCCACACACGCACACCCAAAGATGGCCCGGAGTTACTAAGCCACACGACAAAGTCTTTGAAGATAAAGCTGGCAGCAACCCAGTGGCTAGCTGCCAATTCAGACTTTACTCACACAAAACAAAGATTAGACTGCCAGCATTCCGATAAAGCAGGCAAAGTTTCAGCAATACTAGGATTAGTCCAAATGCAGTCCGACAAGGCAGGCAGAAGTCCAGTAACGCAGAGATCATGGATTATTTCTAGTTTTTGCTCGTCACAAACTGAACCGGCCACCACACCCACATTTATACCCTGTGGGGTGTGGTCCAGTGACTCAGCTAATCTCTGACATGCCTTCCCCTCTGCTGCGCACGCTTCTCCCTGTGCTGCTGTTGAGGATCCAGCCAGCACTTATCTCCTTCGTCGCTGTCCACCTGTGGCTGCAGGGACATGCTTGGCTCTGGGCCTATCTCTTGGCCTTCGGTGTCCTCCGGAGGCATTGCCAGAGTGGAGGGTCCTGGAGAGGGAGGCCTTGCCAACTCCTCTCCCTCACTCTCAGAGTCTGCATCTGTCGATAGCCCAGGCTCAGGCAACGGAGCCACAACAACCTGCTACTTTGGCTGAAGAACAACTCTAGAAAGAGGGCAACTTCTGGTGGAAGAACAGGGGATGCTACAGATGTTGATCAACTACCAGAGTTTGACCAGCTAACTGTCATCTTATCAGTTTTGCCTATCCTGGCCTCGTCTGCTGGGAATTAGGGTTAGGATGGGAGGGAGGACCATTCTGTGTTCTAGGACAGAGGATTGCCTTCAAGAAGGACCATTTCCAATGAAGCAGAGACTCATGGTCCCTTCGTGTCTGAAGAAAGACCGCGGTGGAGAAGACAGGAGAGGCACGGTCTGTCTGCAAGACTGGGGACAAGAGACAAAGTCATCCTTGAAAATTCCCTGGTGATCCCCATTGGCTTTCCCCCAATGCTGCTGGAAGATTGACTGTAGGCTTTGGCATGGTGTGTTAGGCCATTTGGAAAGAACTTACTCTGTTGCTGACTGGTTCCTTTTATTACCAAGTCCCCATATCCACCAAAGATAAATTGCTTGTGTGTCCAATCACCCTTGGCCAATAAAGAATTCTCTTCTCTTCTCTTCTCTTCTCTTCTCTTCTCTTCTCTTCTCTTCTCTTCTCTTCTCTTCTCTTCTCTTCTCTTCTCTTCTCTTCTCTTCTCTTCTCTTCTCTTCTCTTCTCCCCTCCCCTCCCCTCCCTTCCCTTCCCTTCCCTTCCATTCTATTCTGTCGAGAAGGGGGAGGAAGAATAGGAGAGAGAGGGGGAGAGGAAGGGAGAGGGAGAGGGATGGGGAAAGGGAAAGGGAGAGGGAGAGGGAGAGAGAGAAGGAGGAGGAGGAGGAGAAGAAGGATAGATATAGATGGTAGATGGTAGATAGATGAGACAGACAGACAGACAGACAGACAGACAGACAGACAGACAGATAGACAGACAGACAGACAGACAGACAGACAGACAGACAGATATAAGAGAGGGAGGGAGGGAGAGGAATGGGGAGAGGGAGAGGGAGAAGGAGGAGGAGGAGGAGGAGGAGGAGAAGGATAGATAGATAGATAGATAGATAGATAGATAGATAGATAGATAGATAGATAGATAGATAGATAGACAGACAGACAGACAGATATAAGAGAGGGAGGGAGGGAGAGGAATGGGGAGAGGGAGAGGGAGAAGGAGGAGGAGGAGGAGGAGGAGAAGAAGGATAGATAGATAGATAGATAGATAGATAGATAGATAGATAGATAGATAGACAGACAGACAGATATAAGAGAGGGAGGGAGGGAGATGAATGGGGAGAGGGAGAGGGAGAAGGAGGAGGAGGAGGAGGAGGAGGAGGAAGATAGATAGATAGATAGATAGATAGATAGATAGATAGATAGATAGATAGATAGATAGATATAAGGGAGGGAGGGAGGGAGAGGGATGGGGAAAGGGAGAGGGAGGGAGAGAGAGTGAGAAGGAGGAGGAGGAGGAGAAGAAGGATTGATAGGTAGGTAGGTAGGTAGATAGAGATAGATAGATAGATACATACATACATAGAAAAGAGGGAAGTAGAGAGAGGGAGAGGGATGGGGAAGGGGAGGGAGAGAGAGAGAGAGAGAGAAGAAGAAGAAGGAGGAGGAGAAAGGGGATGGGGGTTGAGAGATGAGCAAATATACAAGTCCTGCTTTCTACTCTGTGCAACCACCTCTCCTCCCAACCACAGGAAATGAAAAGAGGATGTCTGTGGTTCTGAGTGGGGGGTTGGGGGTGGTCTAAAAAGGAAAACCCGCTCCATGACATGGACTTTCTTCTGCCAAGAGTCATGTCTGCCTGAGGATCAGACACTTGCCTCACTGATGCCAGGGGGTAAAGGGGCGGGGGATGGGGGGGAAAAGCTTTGGCAGAGTGACGACGAAGCTGGAAAACGGTTGCCAAACTCTTGGCGAGACCAGGAGGTGGACTTGGGAACAAAAGGGCCGATTGGACTGGAAGAGATGAAAGGCCTCCATTGAAGTCCTGATGTTCGGTCTGGCCACCCACCCGCCCACGGGACATTCCTCTTCTCGCTGGCTTCCTGCATCTTGCTGGAGGGACAGCTCGAAGGCTGAGGAGAACTTCTCCAAGCTTTATTTTATGCCGATACAACCTGGTGTGTCCCGATGTGTACATCTCAGGGTGGGAGAAAGGTCCCACAGAGAGAGCAGGCTGGTCTCCAGCTTCAAAGTTGGGCCTTCTAAAGCAGCGGTCGCCAACGGGTGGTCCGTGAACCACTGGTGGTCTCTGAGAAAATTTTGGTAGTCCGCGGAAAAATTATTTGCATTTTTTATGTTATTTTATTTTTAATATATATTTATTTTAATACAAATATAAAAATATAAAATATTTTTATATTTATATTATTATATTCTAATAAAGAATTCTATTCTATTCTATTCTATTCTATTCTAATTTGTACACTATGACTTTCATTAAGTATTGTACCTTATGATTCGTGACCAATGTATCTTTTCTTTTATGTACACTGAGAGCATATGCACCAAAGACAAATTCCTTGTGCATCCAATCACACTTGGCCAATAAAGAATTCTATTCTATTCTATTCTATTCTATTCTATTCTATTCTGTTCTGTTCTATTCTATTCTATTCTATTCTATTCTATTCTATTCTATTCTATTCTATTCTATTCTATTCTATTCTATTCTATTCTATTCTATTCTATTCTATTCTATTCTTATTTATACCCTATGACTATCATTAAGTATTGTACCTTATGATTCATGACCAATGTATCTTTTCTTTTATGTACACTGAGAGTCTATGCACCAAGACAAATTCCTTGTGCATCCAATCACACTTGGCCAATAAAGAATTCTATTCTATTCTATTCTATTCTATTCTATTCTATTCTATTCTATTCTATTCTATTCTATTCTATTCTATTCTATTCTATTCTATTCTATTCTATTCTATTCTTCTTATTTGTACCCTATGACTATCATTAAGTGTTGTACCTTATGATTCTTGACGAATGTATCTTTTCTTTTATGTACACCGAGAGCGAATACACCAAGTCAAATTCCTTGTGCGTCCAATCACACTTGGCCAATAAAGAATGCTAGTCTATTCTATCCTTGATGCTTACGTTGGGCTTTGATGTCTTCTTGGCTTCGCAGTCTTTGATCCCCTTTGTCTCCCAAAGTTGGTAACCCGACCTGCTTTCGTTGCCGTCTAACCCCCTACCAATCCCCACCTCATTTTCCTCCCTCGCTTCTTTTAAGCTCCGTCCAGCCCTCTTCTTTTCTTTCATCGTTCTTTTTTTTTTTTTTTTTGGACAAGTGTGTATGCGAGGTCTTCCACAAAGAGGCTATACAGTGTTGGAGCAACGGTCCTCCAGGAACGGAGAGGTCCCCCCCTCTCCCCAGTTACTGTACTATACTGGAGTGGAGTAAAGTGGAAGCAGAGAAAGGTTTTGAAAACGTCTTCTCCGGCTGCTTGCAAAAAAAACCCTGCAGTTGTCATAACACCGAAAGGAATGCGCAGCTATTTTCAACACACCTCGCTATGGGGCAGCACATGCGTGAACCGAATATTTCAAATTCAGATGGCTGATCTGGGAATTCCTCAGTGGTGAAATTCAATTTTTTTTTACTACTGGCTCTGTGGGCGTGGCTTGGTGGGCGTGGTGTGGCTTGGTGGGCATGGCTTGGTGGGCATGGCACGGGAAGGATATTGCAAAATCTCCATTCCCACCTCACTCTGGGGCCAGCCAGACGTGATATTTGCCGGTTCTCTGAACTACTCAAAATTTTCGCTACCAGTTCTCCAGAACCTGCCAGAACCTGCTGGATTTCACTCCTGGAATTCCTGCTGACCCATTTGAGGGACTCTCCTTGCCCCCGTCCTTCAATGTATGATGCTGAGTTCCCTCGCTCCTGGGAAAATATTCCAAGCAAATTTCCTATTTCTTCTTTATCAAAGTTCATTTACCAGGTGCTACAAACGATGCGTCTTGAGAGGGAAGTCTTGATTCTTAATTTATGAGACAGAATTGAAGGTCACAATCCATTATTAGCACAGGAGGCCTTTGAATGTGAGATCTAAGCGTGAAGCTCGAAGCTAAAAAAGAAAAAAGTCCAATTTTCTGTATTTTCGTGGCTAATAAGCTGTGAAACTGTCAAAAGGGATGCCTTGAACAAAATGGCTATTTAAGGGCCCGAGAACATTATTTGCCTGCTCACTTAATTTATTCCTTGGAGTTCTGCTGCTCAACTAAAACACTCTGCTATAAAAATGGTGAGCTATAAGACATAAATTAAAGACGTCCTTCAGCTCAGCTGATGGTATTTGCAGTTTTCTGTGGATTGTAGATGTGGTTTCTCACTATCTACTCCCTGGAAGTTTTGTGAGTTTTCCCAGTTTTCCGAAAGCACTAGAATTGCCTATCGATATACTAACAGATCTGCCCATATTTTTGAATGCAACTGGCTGCTATCATGTATCATGCAGATGTGAAGAATGTACGTGACCTTCAGTTATCTCTCCTTCTCCTCTTCCTCTCCTTCTCTCCTTTCCTCCTGTTTACTATTCCTTCTTTTCTTGATTTCTTTTCCTCCTGCTCTCTCCTTTCCTCCTGTTTGCTATTCCTTCTCTTTCTTCTTTCTTCTCCTTTGCCTTCTCTTTCTCCATCCCACTGTTCCAATGGACACGTTAGAACCGTGATGGTGAACATATGGCACGCGTGCCACCTGTGGCACGCGGAGACATCTCTGTGGGCACGCAAGCTGTTGCCCTAGGTCAGCTCCACCATGCATGCATGAGTGCCTCCCGCTGGCCAGCTGGTTTTCGGGTCTCTGCCACGCATGCGGGAAATGTGCATGTATGCATGGGGGGGATGACCAGGAGGGATCACGCATGCATGTGTGGGGGATGGGGGATGCCACACCCTCCATGCTCCGCTTTTTGTTCCAGAAGGATTCAGGGAGGCCTGCTAGGCCCAAAACATCTGCAAGAGAATCTCCAAGCTCAGAGAGCACCAAGGGCCCTACAATCCTCCTCCTCCTCCTCCTCCTCCTCCTCCTCCTCCTCCTCCTCCTCCTCCTCTCCACACACCCCCTTCATTCTAGCACTGATAATGTTACCTAGTTGGGTCATGAAACATCTGCAAGAGAATCTCCAAGCTCAGAGAGCACCAAGGGCCCTACAATTCTCCTCCTCCTCCTCCTCCTCCTCCTCCTCCTCCTCCTCTCCACACACTCCACTCCATTCTAGCACTGATAACATTACCCAGTTGGGTTATGAAACGTCTGTCAGAAAAACGCCAAGCTCAGAGATCACCAAGTACCAGTTGAACCCTGAGTTACGAATATCCTCTTCTGTCCAGAATCCATTTATTGTTTTCTCCCTGACCAAACGCATCCATTTTGCTATTTCCTCCAGATTGGGACATTTCCGCCATCCATTCCTCCCATGGTGAGAATCTCAGTTCTCTTCCAGCTTGATTTATAATCATTTCCAATCATGCTACTGGGCACTCTGGATGCAGAAAATTAGATCTCTCTTTTGACAGCTTCTTTTGAGAGAAGCTAGCATGATCAGAGGTCAAGATATGGAGATAGGAGCCTGGATAGCTCAGCAGACTAATGCATTGTAATTTAACTCCAGCTGTCTGCAATTAAAGTAAGATCGAATCCCGCCAGGCTCAAGGTCGACTCAGCCTTCCATCCTTTCTAAGGTGGGTAAATTGAGGACCCAGTTTGTGGGGGCAATAAGCTCACTTTGTATAAATATACAAAAGTATGAAGGCTATTGCTTAACGCACTGTAAGCCGCCCTGAGTCTCCGGAGAAGGGCGGCATATAAATCGAATTAAAACAAAACAAAACAAAACAAACAAACAAACAAGATATTCAAAGGGTCAATCCCGTGTCAGCAAAAACGGAGCCGAGGAATGAAGACTTACGATTACAACTGCATTATTTATCTTTCATCATTCACCCCCACCCCCCACCCCAAGCTTTGAGAAACATGCTTTCCATTTACAGAAGTATGTAGCAATTTCGGATATTTATCCACCCCGTCTTAATGGACCACTCTCTTTTCCATCTGCTGAGCGGGAGGCTGCATTAATATTAATCCCTTTGGCAAGATAATGGAAGCTCTCTAGATACGTTGCAACCCTCCAGGTATTTCACAGGATTTCTACCGTGCATCCCATAGCAAACTTTATTCTGTCTCCGTTGCTGACGATGCCACGGGTATTATGTTCCCTTCCCGTTTTAAATCCTCCAGCCTAATTTACGACCCAGGTTCAACCAGGTGGTTCACCAAGCTTTGGTTGCCATTAGATGGAGGAATGTTGCCCGGAGCCGTCTCCATCAGGGTTAATGCTAATATTAGAAGAACAACCTGCGCTAATGTTGGAGTGGTGCGGTGGCCTAGAGGTGGAGCTCTCGCCTCACAATCAGGAGGCTGGGAGTTTGATCCTAGGTAGAGGCAGATATTTCTCTCTCTGGGTACAATGAGAAATATATCCGCTGAACAAAACTCCTCATTGGCGACAGGAAAGGCATCTGGCCATTAAAACATTCTGCTAGCTCCATTTAGTTGCCCAGACTCCACCCTGCAAGGGATTATGGCAGGGGTGAAATGCTACCGGTTCAGGCCGGTTCACCTGAACCGGTAGTACAAAATGCTACTGGTTTGCTGAAAAAAACATTAAAAAAAAGTTCCAACAATCAGCTAAGCGACGCACGATCGTCGGAACTTTTTTTTTAACTTTTAAAGCATTTTTTTTACTACCGGTTCGGGCGAATAGGTCGTAAAAAAAATGTTTTAAAAAAGTAAAAAAAAAAAAAGGCTCAGACGATCACAGCTGTGCCGCGCGATCATCCGAGCCTTTTTTGTTTACTTTTTTAAAGCATTTTTTTACTACCTATTCACCCGAACCGACAGTAAAAACTGCTTTTAAAAAGGTCATTGGAGAAGATGCCTAGTCTTGAAACGAAAGTTGAAGGCCATCAAAAGGTAGCAACTGTAGATGAAGGGTTTCCATGCATACAAAGGAGTATGATATCCTGGCTAAGAGATGCCCTGGACTCAGAAGACCTAGACACAGCTAATTTATTGAAGACCCCAGGCCATAATATAAGATTGGGAGAAGGAAGATCTTAGCACATCCCATAAACTCTTCAAGGTAGACCAGACTAGGAAACCAAAGACCTTCCTTCCTTCCTTTCTTCTTTCCTTCCTTCCTTCCTTCCTTCCTTCCTTCCTTCCTTCCTTCTTTCTTTCCTTCCTCCCTCCCTCCCTCCCTCCTTTCTTTTCTCTCCTTCCTTCTCTTTCCCTTCCCTACTTCCTTCCCTCCCTCCTTCTCTCTTCTTCCCCCTCCCTCCCTCCATTCTTTTCTCTCCTTCCCTCTACCTTCCTTCCTTCCCTCCCTCCTTCTCTCTTCTTCCCCCTCCCTCCCTCCATTCTTTTCTCTCCTTCCCTCTACCTTCCTTCCTTCCCTCCCTCCTTCTCTTCTTCTCCCTTCCTTCCTTCCCTCCCTCCTTCTCTCTTCTTCCCCCTCCCTCCCTCCATTCTTTTCTCTCCTTCCCTCTACCTTCCTTCCTTCCCTCCCTCCTTCTCTTCTTCTCCCTTCCTTCCTTCCCTCCCTCCTTCTCTCTTCTTCTCCCTTCCTTCCTTCCCTCCCTCCTTCTCTCTTCTTCTCCCTCCCTCCCTCTATTCTTTTCTCTCCTTCCCTCTCCTTCCCTTTCCTTCCTTCCTTCTCTCTTCTTCCCCTTCCTTCCTTCCTTCCTCCCCCCTTTTTTCTCTCCTTCCCTCTACCTTCCTTCCGTCCCTCCCTCCTTATCTCTTCTTCTTCTCCCTTCCTTCCTTCCCTCCCTCCTTCTCTCTTCTTCTCCCTTCCTTCCCTCCCTCCTTCTCTCTTCTTCCCCCTCCCTCCCTCCATTCTTTTCTCTCCTTCCCTCTACCTTCCTTCCCTCTCTCCCTCCTTCTCTCTTCTTCTCCCTTCCTTCCTTCCCTCCCTCCTTCTCTCTTCTTCCCCCTCCCTCCCTCCCACCATTCTTTTCTCTCCTTCCTTCTCCTTTCCTTCCCTCTTTCCTTCCTTCCTTCTCTCTTCTTCCCCCTTCCTTCCTTCCTCCCTCCCTTCCTTCCTCCCCCTTCTTTTCTCTCCTTCCCTCTACCTTCCTTCCCTCCCTCCCTCCTTCTCTCTTCTTCTTCTCCCTTCCTTCCTTCCCTCCCTCCTTCTCTCTTCTTCTCCCTTCCTTCCCTCCCTCCTTCTCTTCTTCCCCCTCCCTCCCTCCATTCTTTTCTCTCCTTCCCTCTACCTTCCTTCCCTCTCTCCCTCCTTCTCTCTTCTTCTCCCTTCCTTCCTTCCCTCCCTCCTTCTCTCTTCTTCCCCCTCCCTCCCTCCCACCATTCTTTTCTCTCCTTCCTTCTCCTTTCCTTCCCTCTTTCCTTCCTTCCTTCTCTCTTCTTCCCCCTTCCTTCCTTCCTCCCTCCCTTCCTTCCTCCCCCTTCTTTTCTCTCCTTCCCTCTACCTTCCTTCCCTCCCTCCCTCCTTCTCTCTTCTTCTTCTCCCTTCCTTCCTTCCCTCCCTCCTTCTCTCTTCTTCTCCCTTCCTTCCCTCCCTCCTTCTCTCTTCTTCCCCCTCCCTCCCTCCCGCCATTCTTTTCTCTCCTTTCTTCTCCTTTCCTTCCCTCTTTCCTTCCTTCCTTCTCTCTTCTTCCCCCTTCCTTCCTTCCTTCCTTCCTCCCCCTTCTTTTCTCTCCTCCCCTCTACCTTCCTTCCCTCCCTCCCTCCTTCTCTCTTCTTCTTCTCCCTTCCTTCCTTCCCTCCCTCCTTCTCTCTTCTTCCTCCTTCCTCCCTCCCTCCCTCCCTCCCTCCCTCCCTGGACCTACACAGCAATCCAATTCCAATTCCTTTAAAAAAAAATGACAAGAAAACTAAGAATTGGCAAAAGTTCATCCAAATGATACCAAAATTATTATTTTGTAACCGCTGAGCAAGGGAGGAGACAGGATGTGGTGGAGAAAGACTGGCATGTAATAACCCGAATGATGGATTAATAAAAATGCAGCCAGGTTTGACTTGCCTTTTCAGTGGCAACGTTTCCAGCATGTAGTTGCTTGTCTGAAGTTATAGCTATTTATTTCTGGCTAGAAAAAGAGGGGAAGAGGGGATTTTCATTTAACTCTCTCTTCAACTCCCCGGGTTTCATCTGAATAGTTATTGTGTTTTTTAAAAAAATATTTGTTAGATTTATACCTCGCTTTTTCTCCAGGAGCTCGTAAATGTTGCTTCTTCATCCCATTGTCCCAAAAGATGCTTTTTCAAGAGGCAACTGGCCTTCATTTTTCCTTGAAGACGTTTCACTTGTAGGAGAGAGACAGGTTGGATAGATACAAAGGCTGAGTTTCTATAAGATATTAGATTGCCATTTACGCCCGCCATGGTCTTAGTACAGTATATTGCACTATGCATCATGTTAGGCCATCATTTGGGGTTTGGGTTTGGGCATAATTTATAATGTGAATGCTAGGGTTGTGCTTGGTTACATCAGATTTAAGGTGTCAACTCAGCCTTCGCATGAAATATTGGAAATGACCTAGCTGAAATGCAGACTTTTGTTTTGAATACCATTTTTAAAACTCCAATTCTTTTATCTGAAATATATCCTTTTTGGTCTTCAACTGAGATTGGTGGACTTCAAGAAATGAAGAAGGAAAGAAAGGAAGAATATATATATCAAATTTATATTTGCTGATAAAGAAATAAAGGGAGACCAGTATAGATCTATTTCAAGCTATTTAGCTCTCGTTAGCTAGCCATACCCTTACTCGGATTTGAACTTGGGCTGCCTGCATGTTAGGCAGTTGTATTAACCTCTGAGCCACAAGTTCTCCTCCCTTTATCAGCTTGCGCCAGGGGAGAGATTAAGTGTTTTTCTGGTCTACCCCAATATCGGAGGGAGCATACGGCTTCCCTGTAGGAACGTAGCACCCACCCCTCTCCTAGGAAAATGAGATATTTTAGGAAATATTAAAAGGGCATATTCTACTCTTGGGAGAGAAAAAATTGAGAGAGTGAGAAACATAATAGAGACCATTACCTTCCATTGCGTTCTTTTCAAAAATAGTCTTTCTCCGAGCGGTTCTCTCTCTCTCTCTCTCTCTCTCTCTTTTCTGGTTGTTGAGAGACAAAACTCATTGATTAAGAAGAGCTGTGCTAGTTTAAAAAAATTTATATTAATCCACTGTATTTGAATGAACAGCTTCTCATCTGCTCCTGATTTACTTTTAGAGAGGGGGGGGAGGGAGGGAGAGGGAGACAGAGACAGAGACAGAGACAGGCAGAGAAAGAGAGTGACTGAGAGAGGGAGGGAGAGGGAGGGAGGGGAAGGAGGGAGAGAGAGAGAGGGAGGGAGACAGAGACAGACAGACAGACAGAGAAGACACCCACACCCACACACAGAGGCAGAGAGAGAGGGAGGGAGGGGAGGGGGAGGGAGGGAGAGAGAGACACACACACAGAGAGACAGAGACACAGAGACAGAGAGAGAGGGAGGGAGGGAGAGACAGAGAGACAGAGAGACAGAGAGAGACAGAGACATACACAGAGAGAGGGAAGGAGGCAGGGAGAGGGAGGGGGAGGGAGGGAGAAGGAGAGAAAGAGAGAGAGAGAGAGAGACATACACACACACACACACACACACACACACACACACAGAGAGAGAGAGAGAGAGAGAGAGAGAGAGAGAGAGAGAGAGAGAGAGAGAACCTATAGCTTTCAATGAATTGTTTTCTTATGATGTTGGCCAAAACTCCCTTGATGACAGAATAGTCCTCCCGTTTCCAATCAAGATATTTTGGGAGCAATTGAGCCAATGAACTTGAAATGAACCCTTAAATTTCTAAACCTTTGGCCACCCTTCTTCTTTCATACCAAACGTTTTAGGTGGATTCATGTTTAACCACTTGAAGAAAAAGCAGAAGGCGAGGTTCTCCATGGAACCCTACAGAGGTAAGCAACGTTGGGTCCTTCTCGATCCCTTCTCTTCTCGCCGCTCTTAGACCTGCAAAAACAAGCCCACCTTGCACGTCTGTGTGAGGTTTGTGAGACCCTCAGCATTTCCTTCTAAACAGAACACACTTGAGTGTGTCTTTTTCCACTCAAAAATCCACATAATTTTTCGTGTTGGGGGGGGAAGAGAGAGAGCATACCCCTGAAGCTTGCACCCTAGAACAAGAGTTTAATTGTGTGCATGTGGAGGGTGGTTGCATTTTTAGAAAGCCTATATCAAAGGGACTTACATAAAATTAGAACATACAGAAAAAAATTGACATTTTATAGAAGGGAAAAAATTCAGAAAAGCTACGGATGTTCTATAGAGTCATGGCGGATTTTCACAGTAATAGTCCGTTTCCTTACAACTATGCGAAACTCTATGCGCAGTGGTGGGATTCAGCCGGTTCGGGCCAGTAGTTAAATTGCTGTCTGGCCCGTTCCTGTCCCTTCCCACCCTGCCGCTTCCAGGAGTCCCCATGTGCTCCATTTTGGCTCCCAGGTAAGTGCAGGCCCAAACGGGAGTGTGTGGCACGGCCCCTCCCTTTAGCCCGTTTTCACTCCCAGGAGGCTGCAGGGAGGCCTACTAGGCCCAAAATGGGGTGCAGGGGCACAGTGCCCCCCTGCCACCCATTTTTGCTCCCGGGGGGGTGCAGGAGGCCGAGTGTTGCCTGTCACACCCCCTGGCCATGCCCACCATGGCCATGCCCACCGAGCCGGTCATTAGGGCAGAGAATCGGTTGTTAAATTATTCGAATCCCACCACTGTCTACACGCATTGATGGTGCGTATCAGTGGTACCAAAAAGCCCTCATTCTTGGAAGATATTTTTTTTCCCATCAGGCCGTTCCTTCCAGTAAATGTGTATAGTCCCTGCCAAAGGAAAATATGGGTTAGCCCAACCCATCAATTCTGGTAGCTTCAAACATCCAAAGCCAATGTTGGCAAAAGAGCTTCGGTCTATCCGTGCGGAAAGGAACAATTCCTTGGTCTTCAGAGATTGAGCTTCATGACCAGTCTGAAGTTGAGCGGTAGGTCAGCTGAAGTTCAGGAGATTCTTTAAGACCATCCGTGTCGTTTGGGATCCAGTTTGTGATGTGGAAAAACTTGGATAATTGGTAGTATCGGCGGGAGAAGGCTCTTTGGGAAAATATTGCCATCTTCTTGAATCCCACAATTGAGCTTGGATTTGATGGTGGCACCATGAAAGAGAATAGCTCTCCATCTATTTCAGGGAGTTGTTTTGTTTCCTTGGCAAGTTCCACACTTCAGACAAGCTTTCTTCAGCCTGAAATCTTTTAACATTTCAAATTCAATTTCTAACTTCCCTTAGCAACAACCAGCATGGACTCCTCAACATGGTTATGCAGGAGAGAATGTGCATTAAAAACGAAAGACTGCTCTTTCTTAAGATACCCCCAACATTTCCAAAACTAGAAATAAGAACATCATCCTGAGTAGGAGCCTGAGTGGCGCAGCAGACTAATGCTACTGTTAAAGGTAGTATTTAGCTTCCAGCTGCCTGCAATTACTGCGAGTTCAATTCTCACCAGGCTCAAGGTTGACTCAGCCTTCCATCCTTTCTAAGGTAGGTAAAATGAGGACCCGGTTTGTGGAGGCAATAAGCTGACTTTATAAATATACAAAAGTATGAAGGCTATTGCTTAACACCTTGTAAGCCGCCTTGAGTCTCTGGAGAAGAGCGGCATATAAATCAAAATAAAAATAAAAAATCACCCACTTCTCGCAAGAAGGAACATACCGGAAACAAGGATGCTGAAGTCACTGTAATCAGGTTACCACGCACATGCTTTCAATTTTCTTTTAAGTTCAAGATTTGGTCCTCTCTAGTAGGACAAGCCTAGAGTAACCTGTTGACCCTCTAGAGATCCTTCATTTTTCACCCCTCCATTTTCCAAGGACAGATTCACGTACCTAAAACCATCAGTTGAAGTGCCTGGAATCTGGCTTTGTTCAGATCTTCTTGATTCTCTGGAATCCTATGCCAATCAATTCAGATGGAGGCCAGGAGGCCTTTAAAAAGCAAAAAAAGAAAATCACATCTCAATTTTTTTCCTCCTCTTAAGATGCGACAAGCTTTTCTTCTGGACTTGGCAAACGATACGGGTTTCAACAGTTGCGGGAACTGGATATGTCTAGTTTAATGAAAAGAAGGACTAGGGAAGACATGATAGCAGTCTTCCAATATCTCAGGGGCTGCCCCAAAGAAGAGGGAGTCAAGCTATTCTCCAAAGCACCTGAGGGCAGGACAAGAAGCAATGGATGGAAACTTATCAAGAAGAGAAGCAAGCTAGAACTAAGGAGAAATTCCTAAGGAGAATTTTCCATTAATCAGTGGAAGGACTTTCCCTCCAGAAGTTGTGAGTGCTCCATCACTGGAGTTTTTAAATAAGAGATTGGACAACCATTTGTCTCCAATGATATAGGTCTTCCTGCCTCAGCAAAGGATTGGACTAGAAGACCTCCAAAGTCCCTTCCAACTCTGTTATTTTGATTTGGTGACTTGACAGAACCAGCACTAAATCTGTTCTCCTACTCACAGCTTCACAAAGGTCCACCACCGATGTTATTCTGTGCAGATATAATCTTTGGAAGTCCTTTAGAGGACAAAACTAATGAGAATTGAGAACAAAGGATGCACATGTGATTTTTTTTTTGTTTATGTCATTTAAAAACACAGATGTGGTAGAACAATCCTCAATCCTGCTGTTTCAATCCATAACGACGAGCCAATTTTTTTTTTTTTTTTTTTTAAAGTCCATTATAGGATGTTAGTCTGTTCCTGGAAAGAAATACATTTCTGTTTTAGACAATAAACTTAGGAGTTGAAGCTCTTCCCTCCTGGTTAATTGTTCCTCCGTATTGAGAATTTGCATTTTAATATCTCCCTCCTTATTTACTTACTCAGTACGGGGCAAAGCTTGGCCATTTAAAGTGCTTTACAACTGTGGGTTTAATTGACTATGTCTAATCGTGATTACCCAGATGCATGCAATTAGATGCTTAAGTGCACTTATTAAGTAATAGGTCCTCTGCCTAACTTGGAGTCCTTTTTAAAAATAGTAAACATCCATCAGAAAGTTAACTTAGCCCTAACAATTCCTCCCAATCTTTGGAGCTGCCAGAAAGTTTACAGGAACGACTTTCTGTGGTCAAAGATAAGTTATTTGACTTCAGAAGACCCTTCCCCTCAATTACATACCCATTATCTGGCTGTCATTAAACATTGTACCATAAGATAGTTTAATGGCATTTATCAAGGAGAGAAGCAACTTAGAACTAAGGAGAAATGTCCTGACAGTTAGAACAATTAATCAGTGGAACAACTTGCCTCCAGAAATCCCCCCATGTGTCACATTTTTGCCCTCCCCGGCCCCCAGGAGCACTCTTCAGGCCTCCCAAACTCTCTGCGCATCCCATTTTTGCGAAAAACGGGCCCGTTTTTGTGAAAAAATGGGCCTGTTTTTGGCCTTCCAACCCCCTACGCATTGCGTTTTTGCCCTCCCCAGCCCCCAGGAGCACTCCGCAGGCCTCCCAAACCCTCCGCACATTCAGTTTTTGTGAAAAACGGGCCTGGTTTTTTGGCGAAAACGGGACACACGGAGTAGGGTTTCGGGAGGCCAAAAAATGGCTGTATTTGGTCTATAAGACGCACCAACATTTCCACTCTCTTTTAGGGGGGAAAAAAAGTGTGTCTTCTACTCCGAAAAGTACGGTATGTAACACGTTGCCTCATGTCCTCTAGACAGATGCTTTCATCATTACTTCTGGGGCTTCCCTCAGATGGGGCCCTGACTTTGAAGTGATGGCTCTTGGGTTCTTCCAAACACAAGGCCCATTGTTACAGGAATGCTTCCCCCCCCCCACTCCCCCCCCAGTCTGGAAAAAAGAAATAATCCTGGCATCAAAAAGGGATAGAATAATTTCCACTCTTTCTGGAAATAGCCCTCCTTGGCCTTTCACACTGTCCTCTTCTTCAGACGGAAAAAAAAGAAACCGTGAACTGTTCAAAAACAGAACTTCATTGAAGGAGGTGAGTTTCTCCTTGGCCAATGGAGATCTCTCTTCAACCACCCGACACATACTTAATTTTAGGCTCGGTGTGTTTACAGTGGAAGGGGAAGGATTTCAGGTCAATACAATTTATTGTATGTGAATGAGGAATACTGGGGTTTTGGTATCCAGCAAAGGCTGAGGTTTGGCACGGAGAGATTTTCTGGTTTCCATGTTGCACCAAGGCGTGCCAAGGGCTATCCCGAGTTTGCTTCAACAGTACACAATCTTTAAATGTACACCATCCTTGCGCTGCCCTTGAAACAGGGGTGAAATCCAGCAGGTTCTGACAGGTTCTGGAGAGCCAGTAGCGGAAATTTTGAGCAGTTCGGAGAACCGGTAGCGGAAATTTTGAGTAGTTCAGAGAACCGGCAAATGCCACCTCTGGCTGGTCCCAGAGTGAGATGGGAATGGAAATTTTGCAATATCCTTCTCCCAGGAGTGGGGAGGGAATGGGGATTTTGCAGTAACCTTCCCCGAGGAGTGGGGAGGGAATGGGGATTTTGCAGTAACCTTCCCCTGGAGTGCGGAGGGAATGGGGATTTTGTAGTAACCTTCCCCAGGAGTGGGGTGGGAATGGGCATTTTGCAGTATCCTTCCCCCACTACGCCCACCAAGCCATGCCCACCAAGCCACACCCACCATGCCACACCACGCCCACCAAGCCACGCCCACGGAAACAGTAGTAGAAAAATTTGGATTTCACCACTGCTTTGAAAGAATTTGAGAGGGGGGATTCAATGATCAATTTTCACTGGATTACTTTCGAAGCTCTTCTCCCAATTATTAATTAATTACGAGACGTTGGATTCCCAATTTAGCTTTTGTTAACTCGGGGAGCCCCTAAAAGCCACAGAGGGCAACTTAGCTGGGAATAAAGCCAAGCATTTTGAATGCTGTGACTCTAATCAAGATTAAATCTGGATCCAAGCTGTTCTATTTTAATTATTGGCATTTTTAGCCAATTTTCAACTAAGATTAGCGCCTGAAGTTGCGTACGGTTAGTGACTGAAGGTGTTTGTTTTTTTTAAAAATATTAACTTTACGTTTTTTTGGCACGTTTGAAAGGATCTCGCCATCTTCCACCTGCCTGGCTGAGCCCTTCAAGTCATTTTTAATAGAAGCCAGCTGGCAAAGCCATCTTAAAATACACAATCATTTATTTTTCTGCTATCTGCAGAAAAAAAATGGCCTTCAGAAGGCCATTTACGCCCAGCTCTAAATAAAATACAATCCCGGTGAGGAATGCGTGCCATTCTGGAGGTCTTCCAATTTCCAATTTGTTGGCAAGGTCTGTATCAATAACCTGTTAAATCTGAAATCTGAGACAAAATACAGGGATCAGTTGCTGGGGGTTCGCAGGGGTTCGGGAGAATCTCTAGCTAAGATTCTGTGCAGTTCGGAGAACCCCCAAATCCCATTCCTGGCTGGCCCTGCCCACCCACCCCCGCCCCTCCTAGGAGTCCCCATGCAGCCCGTTTTAGATGCAGGTAAGTGCAGGGTGTGCGTGGAGGCTTGGGCAGGGTGAAAAATGGGCCTCCAGAGGGCCTCCGGAGCCTGGGGAGGCCATTTTTGCCCTTCCGGAGGCTCAAAGAAAGTCTCTGGAGCCTGGGGAGGACAAAAATGCCCGCCGACTGTGATGCAGGAGGCCAATTAGTCCATGCCCACCATGGCCACACCCACCCAGCAACCAGGCAGAGAACCTTTTGCTAAAATTTTTGAAGCCCACCCATGACAAAATATCACTAGAAACCAAAAAGTTGAGAGGTGGGGTGGGGAAGTCCTTAAGAATGAAGAATCTCCCTATTTTAGGGGCCACGGAAAACATGATCTTGATAATAAGTAGAAGGAAGCCCTACGCCCAGTAAGCTTGGATGTCCTCCCTCCCTCCTAAGCAATAGCAGACTTATATAACACGTGGTGGGATGTGGTGGCTCAGTGGTTAAGACGCTGAGCTTGTCGATCGAAAGGTCGGCCGTTCAGCGGTTCGAATCCCTAGTGCCACGTGACGGGGTGAGCTCCCGTGACTTGTCCCAGCTTCTGCCAACCTAGCAGTTCGAAAGCACGTAAAAAGTGCAAGGAGAAAAATAGGGACCCCCTTTGGTGGGAAGATAACAGCGTTCCGTGCGCCTTTGGCGTTGAGTCATGCCGGCCACATGACCACGGAGACGTCTTCGGACAGCGCTGGCTCTTCGGCTTTGAAACGGAGATGAGCACCACCCCCTAGAGTCGGGAACGACTAGCACATATGTGCGGGGGGAACCTTTAGCTTTATCTATACCAGTTTATTGTGCCTAACAGCCCTCTCTAAGCTGTTTACAGAGTCAACATATTGCTCCTAACAATCTGGCTCCTCATTTTACCCACCTCGGAAGGACGGAAGGCTGAGTCAACCTTGAGCCTGGTGGGATTTGAACTGCCAAATTGCAGGCAGCCGGCAATCAGCAGAAGTAGCCTGCAGTACTGCATTCTAACCACTGCGCCACCATGGCTCAGTGGTGTATCATATTCAAACAGAGAGAAATTAGCTGAAATTACCCTTTCCTTCTCTGACCCGCCAAGCAAACAATAGAGTGCTTCTTCTTTTTTTTTTCACACTTATCTTTTTTTCCCCACATTTAACTTGAGTCAATACAGAAATTTTACATTCCTGAAGTTATGTCAAGGGCAGCTGTAACAAGAACCACATTCATATGAGTGGCATTTAATTGATCCCGGGAACATTGCAACCATCGTAAATACATGCTGGTTGAAAAGTGGCCAAATATTGATTCCATGGCCGTGAGGAACCTGGGACGGTCATAAATGAGAGGAGTCGTACCATTGCAACTTCAAACAGTCACTAAATGAATGGCTGTAAGTCAAGAACTCTCTAATATTATTTCATTAATACTTTCCCTTCCCTTCCCTTCCCTTCCCTTCCCTTCCCTTCCCTTCCCTTCCATTCTATTCTATTCACCATTCCATTCCATTCCATGCTATTCTCTACTCTACTCTACCCTACCCTACCCTACCCTATCTTATCCTATTATTATTCTCTTCTCTTCTCTTCTCTTCTCTTCTCTTCTCTTCTCTTCTCTTCTCTTCTCTTCTCTTCTCTTCTCTTCTCTTCTCTTCTCTTCTCTTCTCTTCTCCATTCCATTCCATTCCATTCCATTCCATTCCATTCCATTCCATTCCATTCCATTCCATGCTATTTTCTACTCTACTCTACCCTACCCTACTCTATCTTATCCTATTATTATTCTCTTCTCTTCTCTTCTCTTCTCTTCTCTTCTCTTCTCTTCTCTTCTCTTCTCTTCTCTTCTCTTCTCTTCTCTTCTCTTCTCTTCTCTTCTCTTCTCTTCTCTTCTCTTCTCTTCTCTTCTCCATTCCCTTCCCTTCCCTTCCCTTCCCTTCCCTTCCATTTTCTACTCTACCCTACCCTACCCTACCCTATCTTATCCTATTATTATTATTCTCTTCTCTTCTCTTCTCTTCTCTTCTCTTCTCTTCTCTTCTCTTCTCTTCTCTTCTCTTCTCTTCTCTTCTCTTCTCTTCTCTTCTCTTCTCTTCTCTTCTCTTCTCTTCTCTTCTCTTCTCCCTTCCCTTCCCTTCCCTTCCCTTCCATTTTCTACTCTACCCTACCCTACCCTATCTTATCCTATTATTATTATTCTCTTCTCTTCTCTTCTCTTCTCTTCTCTTCTCTTCTCTTCTCTTCTCTTCTCTTCTCTTCTCTTCTCTTCTCTTCTCTTCTCTTCTCTTCTCTTCTCTTCTCTTCTCTTCTCTTTTCCTCCCCCTGTCCCTGCCCCTGTTCATTATCCAAGGCATATCCCCACCCTTTGCTTGTCTAAGCATTTAACTTACTCAAGAGTCACAAAGTGAAGGAAATGATGTTCTGAGCAGGTCTTGCTGGGTTTCTGAGACCACCCAGCCTAAGGACCCACCAGTGTTCATCCCCCACCTTTTCTTGCAGCAAACACCCCTTTCTTTTTTCCCCTCTCCAGTGACATTTCATCAGCATGAAAGGCAAGTCAACGCAGCACTTTACAAACAGAAGGCCTCAGAACGAGATTGTTCTGTCAGCATCTTCCACCTTGGCCCACGATTGCGCTGGCCTGTTTCAGGGCCGGGGAGCTGAAAAGCCTTTTCATCATTGTATGGACAAAGTCCTACCACTGCAAGTCTTCTCATCAAAGGGCTTCTTATGTGAAAACTCATCCCCCCCCCATTCTCTCCCTGAAAGCCAAAAATCGTCCTCCAATCAGCACATAAACATTCATTCTATTATTTAGCAGAAGCAAGTCAACCCTTTGGAGTCTAGGAATTGGACCCCCGAGAATCGGGTTTTCTCCTTGTAAGTTTCAAGGGAAGAAGGAAGGAAGGAAGGAAGGAAGGAAGGAAGGAAGGAAGGAAGGAAGGAAGGAAGGAAGGAAGGAAAAGAATAGGGAGGAAAAAGAGAAAGGAAGGAAGGAAAAGAGTAGGGAGGAAAAAGGAAAGAAAGAAAAGAGAAGGGAGGAAAAAGAGAAAGGGAGGAAAAGAGTAGGGAGGAAAAAGAAGGAAGGAAGGAAGGAAAAGTAGGGAGGAAGGAAGGAAGGAAAGAAAAGAGTAGGGAGGAAAAAGAGAAAGGAAGGAAAAGAGTAGGGGGGAAAAGGAAGGAAGGAAAGAAGGAAAGAAAAGAGTAGAGAGGAAAAAGAGAAAGGAAGGAAAAGAGTAGGGAGGAAAAAGAAGGAAGGAAGGAAGGAAAAGAGTAAGGAGGAAAAAGAAGGAGGGAAGGAAGGAAAAGAGTAGGGAGGAAAAAGGAAGGAAGGAAGGAAAGAAAAGAGTAGGGAGGAAAAAGAAGGAAGGAAGGAAGGAAGGAAGGAAGGAAAAGAGTAGGGAGGAAAAAGGAAGGAAGGAAAGAAAAGAGAAGGGAGGAAAAAGAGAAAGGGAGGAAAAGAATAAGGAGGAAAAAGAAGGAAGGAAGGAAGGAAAAGAGTAGGGAGGAAAAAGGAAGGAAGGAAGGAAAGAAAAGAGTAGGGAGGAAAAAGAGAAAGGGAGGAAAAGAGTAGGGAGGAAAAAGAAGGAAGGAAGGAAGGAAGGAAAAGAGTAGGGAGGAAAAAGGAAGGAAGGAAAGAAAAGAGTAGGGAGGAAAAAGAGAAAGGAAGGAAGGAAGGAAGGAAGGAAGGAAGGAAGGAAGGAAGGAAGACAAACTCTATCCTAATATTTTTTCCCTCCAGAAGTTGTGGCTGTTCCATCACTGGAGGTTTTCAAGAAGAGATTGGACAACCATTTGCCTGAATTGGTGTTGGGTCTCCTGCTTGAGCAGGGAGTCGGACTAGAAGACCTCTACAGTCCCTTCCAACTGTGTTCTTCTGCTTTCCTGCTGCATCTGAACCAGGCCACTGTAGACCAGGTGAAAACAGCGGCTTTCGAATCCTGATATTCTGTGAGAAGTTACGAGAAGCTAGCAGGTCGGCTTTGGAGAGTTATCACTCTCTCTCTCTCTCTCTCTCTCTCTCTCTCTCTCTCTCTCTCTCTCTCTCTCTCTCTCTCTCTCTCTCTCTCTCTCTCTCTCCAAGGAGATTTCTGAAGCTCAGCATCCGCAGCTCTTACAGTCCACACCCTTGCAGCTGTCTTGAGTTTTCCTTCCCTGGGTCTGGACAACCCAATTTATGTAGGAGAGTCTAATTACGGAAGCCCGCAAGGTCACGCTTGGAGACGGGCCTTGAAAGGGGTCCTGTGAAGTTTCGAACTTGTGAACAGCCTTGGCCGTGCCAAATGCTGATTTCATGACTAAAGAACGGTTAATTTCACACTTCGGATCATATCCTCCCCTCCTCCCCTCTGGCCTTCCCCCCTGCCGGAAATCAGTAAAGCATGTTGGTGCAGGAATTGCCAAAGGTCAAAGACACGGGAGAAGAATAATCAGTCATTAATCCAGATAATTAGATATTAACATCAGGCTGGGTTGAGTAGAGGGAAGACGGGCACTGATTGACTGAAGGACTTGGAGGCATCCGAAGCTATTTTAGCTGAAGTTCTTGAGAACATCCTTCAGTCCTCCAGAAGCAGCATTTTCTTCTTCTCCAACTTTGATCAACTTTGGAGAACCAGTAGTGGAAATTTTGAGCAGTTCGGAGAACCGGTAGCAGAAAATTTGAGTAGTTCAGAGAACCAGCAAATACCACCTCTGGCTGGCCCCAGAGTGGGGTGGGAATGGAGATTTTGCAATATCCTTTCCCCCAGGAGTGGGGAGGGAATGGGGATTTTGCAGTATCCTTCCCCCAGGAGTGGGATGGGAATGGAGATTTGGCAGTATCCTTCCCCTGCCACGCCCACCAAGCAACACCACGCCCACCAAGCCACGCCCACCGAACCGGTAATTTAAAAAATTTGAATTTCACCCCCTGCCATGGACATTCCTTCTTAGGCTCTGCCGCCCTTGCAAAAACCTCTTCGAATCCACTGGCTGCTTCGTACGGTTTTTTAGGTCACGGCGGCCCTTAATATCGAAAGAAGGAAAACAAATCTTCTCAACTCATCGGGAAATATCCTTGGAATTTCTTTCGCGTGGGCCTGGATTCTGGATTCCAACCTGAATGTAGTCAAAACAAAATTGCAGCGGAATCCAGGCCGGGGGGGGGGGGGAGATCAAGCTTTCCCCTTGGATGACTTTCACAAAAGTCTGCAGTGTTGAAAACAAAAAAACAGGACAAGGCTGAGAGGTGCTAGAAACCATCTCAGACAAGTGACTGTCCAGTCTCTTCTGGTTGAAGAAATGGTAGAAGCCAGTATCCAACAGATTTAACAGATTAACAGAGTTGGAAGAAGGGACCTTGTAGGTCATCTAGTCTACCTCCCCACCCAAGCAGCAGACCCTACACCATTTCTTCTTTTTTTTTTATTGAAAAAGTTTTACAAATATCAATTTTTCCCCCATTCCCCCCCCCGCATCCCTCCCTAACCCCCCCAAACCCTCCCCTCACCCCATGACTTCCCCAAGGTGAAATCCATCCACATTATATTATATCATTCTTTACCACCCCTCTATCCTCCCCCCTGTGCACTATACATTTCTACATAACAATAAGCTATTTTTCCCCCTATAAACTATACATTTCTACACAACATTTAGCTAAAAGCTATCTGGTACTTCCTAGTTTGGTATTTATTCTGCACATAATCTATCCATTTCTTCCACTCCCATGCATAAGTCTCTTGAGTCCGGTCTTTTAAGTATGCTGATATCTTCGCCATTTCTGCAAAACTGGCCACCTTCAAAGTCCATTCTTCAATAGTAGGCAAAACATCCCTTTTCCAATATTGACCAATCAGTAACCTAGCTGCTGTCACCATATACAATATCAATTTTGTTTCACCCACTGAAAAGACCCTACGCCATTTCTGACAGATGGCAGTCCAGTCTCTTCTTGAAAGCCTCCAGAGATGAAGCTCCCACAACTTCCGAAGGCAACTTCTGTTCCGTTGGGTTGATGGTCCTCACTGTCAGAAAGTTCCTCCTCATTTCTAGGTTGAATCTCTATAAACATATACATACATATAAATATAAACATAGGAGTACAGCACGGTACCCCGATGCTAAGAAAGGGGATATCAACTGGTCCAGCTGATTTGGCCAAGCATGCTTTCTAGACATCGACAGCACGATGGGAAAACCTCCTCATTTCCAGGTTGAATCTCTCCTTGTTCGGTTTCCATCCATCATTCCTTGTCTGGCCTTCGGGTGCCTTGGAAAATAGCTTCACCCCCTCCTTTCTGTGGCAGCCCCTCAAATATTTGGAAGATTGCTGTCCTGTCTCCCCTGGTCCTTCTCTTCATTGAGCCGAGGTGGCGCAGTGGTTAGAGTGCAGTACTGCAGCTACTTCAGCTGACTGCTAGTTCAGCAGATCAGCGGATCAAATCTCACCGGCTCAAGGTTGACTCAGCCTTCCATCCTTCCGAGGTGGGTAAAATGAGGACCCAGATTGTTGGGGGCAATATGCTATTTACTATACTGTCTTTGGTGTAAGCTGCCCAGAGTCCTCGGAGAGTGGGCGGCATAGAAATATGACTAATAATAATAATAATAATAATAATAATAATAATAATAATAATAATAATAATAATAATAATAATAATAATATAATCTTCACTAGACTAGCCATCCCCAGTTCCTGCAACCGTTCTCCATATGTTTTAGTCTCCAGTCCCCTAAACATTTCTGCACTTCTCAACTTCTGAGTCTCAACACTTTTTATAGTGATGTCTGGATGCAAATAGAGATGCTTCTATAACTGACGTTGGGTTTTTTGGGATATCTTCTAAGTAGCCAACCTCAAGCAAGAAGTGGTTGAGGTCTCAGGGGGCCTCTGGTGAGAGGCTGATGAAAACCTTTGAAAGTCACCTTAGTTTCCCTTCCATGGTTGACCATCTGAGTGACCATCATTCCATCCTTGCGTCCACCTTCCTTCCTTCTCCGATCCTGTAGCGATACTACAAACATTTGGTGGAATGCGTAGACTTTCCTGAAATGTTTGTTTCCAGAGGTTTGCCGGTGAGTCACTGTAGGGGCACACTAGCTTTTTTGTTACCTGGTGTGTATCTGGGGCCAGCTCCAAGTTTCTGTGGGCCCACCGTGAGAGGCCTCTCTCCATGAAAGCTCACCACTTGTGCCCTTACTTTGATGTTTTCCCAATCTTCCTTGCTGAGCCCCGATTTCTGTAGGAATAGCTGGCCGGGTGGGCAAAGGCCTTGCTAGAAGGAAAGCAAGTTTAGAGACGGTGAATGGACTCACATCTCAAATAGAATCCGACATCTTGCCTTCAACATCTAAACAGAACAAACAGTTGGAAGGGACCTTGGAGGTCTTCTAATCCATTCCTTTTCCATTCCTTCAGTTCTTTCCTCAACCTATTTGGCTGAGCAATTCATTCATCCATCCATCCATCCATCCATCCATTCTTTCATCCATCCATCCATCCATCCATCCATCCATCCATCCATCCATCCATCCATCCATCCATGTCTACCTCACCTTTTCTTCAGGAGCTTGCAACCTTTCTTGCCACAGTTGTTCAATGAATCACTGCAGTTGTTCAGTTAGTAACACGGTTGTTAAGTGAATCTGGCTAAATTTTCCATTTAATTTGCTTCTCAGAAGGTCACAAGGAGTGATTGCATTGCAACCTACTTAGCTGGGCCATCCATCCATCCATCCATCCATCCATCCATCCATCCATCCATTTAATCATCCATCCATCCATTAATTCATGCATCCATTAATTCATGCATCCATGGATCCATGCATCTGTGGATCCATCCATGCATCCATGCATCCATGCATCCATGCATCCATGCATCCATGCATCCATCCATCCATCCATCCATCCATCCATCCATCCATCCATTTAATCATCAATCCATCCATTAATTCATGAATCCGTGGATCAATTCATCTGTGGATCCGTCCGTCCATCCATCCATCCATCCATCCATCCATCCATCCATCCATCCATCCATCATCCATCCAATCATCCATCCATTCATTCTTCATTCATATCTACCTCACCTTTTCTTCAGGAGCTCACAGTGACATACAACCACCATATCCTTCTCTTATCAGTATAGAATAGGTTGATTGATATACCAAGACCATCCCAGAATTGTCCAACCCCTGGTCCTGAAGCCAGTTCTCCACAATCCTGGTCCAATAACATACCACACTGCCACCTGGAGTAGGTAATTCAGAACTAGCTGGACCATGTGAGATGCTACTTCTCCACTGGTAAGAAAGGACTACCATAAGGGCAGGCAGACAAAAACTTCTTGGTCAGTTGGGTTTTGGGGAAGTGCCCTGAAGGTTAAAATCCTTATAAAATGAGAAGAATATGCCTGGGTTATCTTGTGATCAATCAATCTATATCTAAGGTCAATAAATTAAATTTTACAATATTCAGATTCCCAAAAATCTGCAGACTGTAAACTAGTCAATCTATTTCAAAGACGGCTTACAGATTCAGCGACTTCTAAATAAAAATTTGGGTCCTCTTTGTTGTCAGCCGATACAGCTAATCCTCGACATATGACCACTATTGAGTTGTTCAGTTAGTAACACGGTTGTTAAGTGGAATTGCCTGCCCCATGGACTTGGCTTCTCTGATGGTCGCAACAGGTGATTAAGTGAGACTGCAACCGTCATTAATAGGAGTTGGTTGCCGAGCGTCTCAATTTTGATCAACGGTCGTAAACTGTGAAAACTGGTCCTAAGTCACTTGTTTTCAGTGCCGTTGTAACTTCGAAATGAACTGTTATAAGTTGAGGACTGTCTATTTTAGAAGCTCGTGTGTTTCCTCGTCTCAGGCCACGAGAAATTTGCCTGAGGTGCCGCAGGAGGAGGTGCGACTTTTCAAGACTTTTATTTTTCCGAGGAAAATCACTTTTCATAATTGCAAAAGGCTGCTACTTCACGTGCCCAGATCAGAATCAAAATCAGAATAGAGCTGGAAGGGGGGACTTTAGAGATCTTCTAGTCCAGCCCCGCGCTCAAGCAGGAGATCCTATGTAGTACCAGAGATGCAATCCTGAAGCCATTTCTGAAAAACAGAGATATCGGAAAAGGGGACGGCAGAAGGGGGGGAAAAAACAACAACCCTACATTTGCTTTCAAACCCAAAATTATCCTTTCGCACCTCCCAGCGAGCTGCTTCTATCTATTTCTACAAAGAGGGGAGGAAAAAAACCCACCACCTTCCCAAAATTTCTCTAAAACTGAATTTGCTGGTGGACGGCTGTGAGATCTCTTCTTTTGCAAGGTCTTGGACCTTCCAGAAAAATCCTTGGCTCGAAAGCTTGAATTCTACCGCCATCGTGTGGGGGGAAAAAAGCCCAAGATTTCATGAGCATCTCTTCCCAAATTTTGTCGTTTGGCTGGCGTTTTTTTTTTTTTTTCCCCGTTTGCTGGCAGGTTTAACCGGGTGAATTTAGGGAAACTACCTAAAACTCTTCCCGTTATTTATGTTGGCTTTCCAAGTCAACAGCTGCGTTGGGACTGCTGGAAGGAAATCCGCGAGGCGATCCAAATGGTTACGGGACTGTGTCGGTGTGAAGGCTAGGCCAGTGTGTGTGTGGGTCTGTGTGTGTGTGTGTGTGTGTGTGTAATATATATATATATATATATATTCTGAGGTTTTCGCGGGTGTTTGTATGTAGGTCTTTGGTTATTCGGGTTTTCTCCCACGTAAAATTGGAGGTGTCTTGGCAACGTTTTGACGAAGTCTCATTCGTCATCTTCAGGCTGGTGTCTTCGGCTTCGTGCTTCTAGGAGCAAGGCTTGCTTCTTCTTTGCTCCTAGAAGCACGAAGCCGAGAACACCAGCCTGAAGATGACGAATGAGACTTCGTCGAAACGTTGCCAAGACACCTCCAATTTTACGCGGGAGAAAACCCGAATAACCAAAGACATACATACACACACCCATATATATACAGCTTGCCTATGGCTTCCTGGGAAGGAAGGAATCCAACTCCGTGCTTGGGGAAGTTCCCAGTCTCTTAGAAAGGGTCTCAAATTGTTGGTAATCCCTTCTGAAATGAAATCCTTCATGGCGGCGTGGTTATTTCCGCTGGATTGTAGCCGGATGGAGTGGAATTTCCACCCCCCTGCCCCTTGCCAGTGGGCCAAGCAGATCCAGATGGAAATGTTTCTCTGTCATCCTCCGTTAAATTTTATCCTACAGGCCGTCCTAGACTTACGACGGTTCACATAGCGACCATTCAAAGCAGTGGTGAAATCCAATTTTTTTTTTAACTACCGGTTCTGTGGGTGTGGCTTGGTGGGCGTGGCTTGGTGGGCATGGCAGGGGAAGGATGCTGCAAAATCCCCATTCCCTCCCCACTCCTCCTAGGGGGGAGGATATTGTAAAGTCTCCATTCCCACCCCACTCCAGGGGAAGGATACTGCAAAATCCCCATTCCCTCCCCACTCCTGGGGGGGGGAAAGGATATTTCAAAATCTCCATTCCCACCCCACTCTGGGGCCAGCCAGAGGTGGCATTTGCTGGTTCTCCAAACTACTCAAAATTTCCGCTACCGGTTCTCCAGAACCTGTCAGAACCTGCTGGAGTTCACCCCTGATTCAACGTTACAATGGCACTGAAAAAAAGGGACTGATGCCCGTTTCTCACACTTATGACCGTTGCAGCAGCCCCGTGATTTACATTTGGATGCCTGACAACTGACTCGCATTTATGACGGTTGCTGCGTCCCGGGGGAATCCTGTGATCCAGGGGTGGGCTGCTGGGGGTTTGCAGGGGTCGGGAGAACCTCTAGCTAAGATTCTGTGCAGTTTGGAGTGCCAAAATCCCACTCCTGGCTGACCCTGCCCCGCCCACCCCTCCCCTCCCCTCCCCGGAGTCCCCATGCAGCCCGCCTTGGATGCAGGTAAGTGCAGGGAGTGCGCGGAGGCTCGGGGAGGGTGAAAAACGGGCCTACTAGAAGTTCGGGAAGGCTGGAAATGGGCCCATTTCTGGCCTCCAGAGGTCCTCCGGAGCCTGGGGAGGCCGTTTTCACCCTCCCGGAGGCTCAAATAAAGCCTCCGGAGCCCGGGGAGGGCAACTCCCACTCGCTATGGTGCAGGAGGCCGAGAAGACCACGCCCACCATGGCCACACCCACCCAGCAACCGGGCAGAGAACCCCTTGCTAAAATTTTTGAAGCCCACCCCTGCTGTGATTCCCTTTTGCGACATTCCGACGAGCTAAGTCAACGGGGAAGCCGGATTCGCTTAAGAACCGTGTTACTAACGTAGCCACTGCAGTGATTCGCTTAACAGCCGTGGTGAGAAAGGTCGTAAAATGGGGGCAAAGCTCAGTCAACAGCTGTCTCACTTAGCAACTGAAATTTTGGGTTCGATTGTGGTCACAAGTCCAGGATTATCTGTAATCATTTTAGGTTAGGTAAGCACCGAAAATACAGGGGGCAGCCAGGTTGTCCTCTGCTGCCCCCTGTCTCCCAAAGGTGGGACTTCCAAAAACTGGACAACGTTTAACCTAAAATCCCTTAGCAGGATAGCTAATTGAAGGGCAGTTTTCTCCCCAGAAGATAATTTTAAAGAGTTCCCTTGTATTCTTTGGTTTAATCAAATAATTGCCATTGAGTGAAACATATCCAGATTCAAGCATTTGAAGGCATGTATTTTTCTTTAAAAAAAATAATAATAATGTTACCTTTTTTATAGACTCCTCCTTTATGCAGATATTTTCCTCTAACCTGTGATTTTTTTTTTTAAAAAAAAATCTGTGATATTATAAATCACTACAATTCTGCACTTAGTGAAATAGTTTTTTTCAGGCAATTAATAGAAGCCAAGCACCCCATTGCTTTGCACGTCAAGAGTTTCAGCCGACAGGTGTAAATATTCGTTCCGTTTTGACAATTGGGGCTGACGGAGAACGAGGGGTCATCAATCTTGACGTGCTTATATAAACAAAACAAATGACTTAATTTGTTTTGGGTTAGAAACAGCGGGCTTGTAACAGGAGGGGGATTTGCAAATTTCTAGGAGAAAACATTGCCTCGCCGACACCAAATTACATCTCAATCAATGTTAAAAGGCAACTGACATTTTCATTTTGATTTATGGATTAACCTTTACGTCTAATGCAATCTTAGAATTTATTCGCCCCCTCCCTCCCCCCCCCCCCCCCGCCATCAGCAGCTGGTAATACAGCAACCTACAGTTCATTGTGAGGAAGTTTACTAATTTAATAACTTCCATCCACACCGCAAACACCATGGTGAAGGAGCTCACATCAAGATTTAAATAGCGGATGGACGCTATCATCTCTCTCTCTCTCTCTCTCCCTCTCCCTCTGTCTTTCTCTCTCTCATCTATCTATTTATCTGTCTATCTGTCTATCTATCTATCTATCTATCTATCTATCTATCTATCTATCTATCCATCCACCCATCCACCCACCCATCCACCTCCTACCTACCGACCGACCGACCAATTTATGACTGTCTGTCTGTCTGTATATCTATCTATCATCTATCTATCTATCTATCTATCTATCTATCTATCTATCTATCTATCTATCTATCTATCATCTATCTATCTATCTATCTATCTATCTATCTATCTATCTATCTATCATCTATCTATCTATCTATCTCTATCCATCCATCCATCCATCCCTCCATCCTTCCACCCACCCCCTACCTACCTACCTCTCTACTTATGTCTGTTGTCTGTCCATCCATCCATCCACCCACCACCTACCTACCTACTTACTGTATGTCTATCTGTCTGTCTCTCTATCATTCATCCCTCCATTCATCCATCCCTATCATCCATCTTTGTCTGTTTGTCTGTCTGTCTATTATCTATCTATCTTCTATCTATCTATCTATCTATCTATCTATCTATCTATCTATCTATCTATCTATCTATCTATCTATCATCTTCATCTATTCCTCCATTCATCCATCCCTATCATCCATCTCTGTCTGTCTGTCTGTCTGTCTGTCTGTCTCTCTCTCTCTCTCTCTCTCTCTCTCATCCATTCCTATCATCCATCTGTGTCTGTCTATCATCTATCTATCTATCTATCTATCTATCTATCTATCTATCTATCTATCATCATCATCCATCCCTATCATCCATCTGTGTCTGTCTGTCTATGATCTATCTATCTATCTATCTATCTATCTATCTATCTATCTATCTATCTATCTATCTATCTATCTATCATCATCCATCCCTATCATCCATCTGTGATAAATAGATATAGAGATATAGAGATATAGACGGATAGATGGATAGGTGGATGGATGGATAGATGGATAGAGAGATAGAGATAAGGATAGAGATAGAGATAGATATAGATGGAGAGAGGGGGGGGAGAGAGAGATAGATAGAGATAGATATATAGATATATAGATAAATAGATATATAGATACAGATACAGATACAGATACAGATACAGATACAGATACAGATACAGATACAGATATAGATATAGATATTTGTTTTCTGAGGTTTTCGTGGGTGTTTGTATGTAGGTCTTTGGTTATTCGGGCCTTCTCCCGCGTAAAATTGGAAGGAGCACGTGATCCTAGAAGCACGAAGCCAAAAACAGCAGCCTGAAGATGACGAATGAGACTTCGTCGAAACGTCACCAAGACACCTCCAATTTTACGTGGGAGAAGGCCCGAATAACCAAAGACCTACATAGATATAGATATAGATATAGATATAGATATAGATATAGATATAGATATAGATATAGATATAGATATAGATATAGATATAGATATAGATATAGATATAGATACCTCAGGGTGGGTTCTACTTACCTTTACTACCTGTTTGCATCGTGCCCGCACGTGGGCTCTTCTGCGCATGTGTAGATCACCTATGATGATGTGGGCGGAGCCTCCCGACATTTTTACTACCAGTTCTTGTGAACCGGTCCGAACCGGGGAACCTACCCCTGATATATATATAGAAGAGCCTGCATGCAATATGAACATAGCATAGAACTTGGAAGTATATTTTATTATGAGGCAATCCATGCCCCATGGGATCATCCTTGCAGAGATATTTTCATACCTAACCGGAGAAACAGAATAACCACAGGTAGCAAAAAGACCAACTGGAGCAGGAGTGACTTTCGACTTCCTGTAGGCTTCTCCATTGAACTGTGATCAGAAGCACAGTCGTAGAATAGAATAACAGAGTTGGAAGGGACCCTGGAGGTCTTCTAGTCCAACCCCCTGCACAGGCAGGAAATCCTATGCCCTTTCAGACAGATGGTGATCCAATCTCTTCTTAAAAACTTCCAGTGTTGGAGCATTCACAACTTCTGCAGGCAAGTTGTTCCACTGAACTGTCAGGAAATTTCTCCTTAGTTCTAAGTTGCTTCTCTCCTTGATTAGTTTCCACCCATTGCTTCTTGTCCTGCCCTCAGGTGCTTTGGAGAATAGCTTGACTCCCTCTTCTTTGGGGCAGCCCCTGAGATATTGTGAGACTGCTATCATGTCTCCCCTAGTCTTTCTCTTCATTAAACTAGACATACGCAGTTCCTGCAACTGTTCTTCATATGTTTTAGCCTCCAGTCCCCTAATCATCTTGGTTGCTCTTCTCTGCACTCTTTCCAGAGTGCAGAATACTTGATGCAGTATTCCAAGTGTGGCCATACCAAGGCCTTATAAAGTGGTATTAACACTTCACATGATCTTGATTCTATCCTCTATCCTCTGTTTATGCAGCCTAGAACCGTGTTGGCTTTTTTGGCAGCTGCTGCACACGGCTGGCTCATATCTAAATGGTTGTCCACTAGGACTCCGCGAGAGAGAGAGAGAGAGGGAGGGAGGGAGGGAAGGAGAGAGAGAGAGAGAGAGAGAGAGGGAGGGAAGGAGAGAGAGAGAGAGAAAGAGAGGGAGTGTCAGGTTTCGATGTCGTCTCAAATAAAATAAATTGCATTTCCAAACAAATAGTCTTTGAAGAAATCTTTCATTTTATTAAGCACGACAACCTGTCCCCGATTGTGGCGTAGCCAACACTGACTTCCTGACCTCAAACCTTCCCTTTCCGTTCCCCAATTCTCTGCGTCTCATTGGCCCTCTTCCAAATCACTCTCCCCATATCTAGTACTTCAGCTCCCAGGAATGTCCCCCCTCCCATCTCATCTCCTAGGGGACATGATCTTCAGGGAAAATAAGTAGGTGAGAAGTCAAGCGTCCTCTTGCCAGCTGCCCCCTCTTCTCCTTCTTATGTCAGCACTAGAGTAAATGAAGATTGAAGTGCTGACAGGGAGAGGGAGGGAGGGAGAGGGAGGGAGGGAGAGGGATAGAGAGAGAAGGAGAGGGAGGGAGAGAGGGAGAGGGAGGGGAGGGAGGAAGAGAGAGAGAAAGAGAGGGAGGGAGAGAGAGAGAAAGAGAGAGAGAGAGAAAGAGAGAGAGATTTTATGTGCTAGGGCTGAAACATAGCAACTAGGAAGAAAGGAGAGCTCCTGAGTCCCGGGGGAAAAAAAAAAGTAATCTGGAAGTTTCTTCTCTCCTTCTTCATTTTTATTCTGACATCAAGGCCACTTACGAACGTTTGCCCGCTATGTGTGTACCACAGAGTGCCTCGCATCTTCCTTAATGGAAACCCGCTGATCCGTAAACACTTGTGAGAGAGCCCGGCGCTCAGGGGCAGTGTGATATTAATGTTCATATCAGTGATTGATCAAAAGGATTTGCAAGGAAAGCATAAAAGTATTTAATTATAATTAGACCAGGAACGGCTCCGTAATGGCGCCGACATTTGAATAAGGTCACGTCTTGCCCATACACCTTTCATATTAAATGCCATTCGTTTCAAGGGCCCCGAAATTCGTTTTGGAAATCGTCAGCGTGCGACGCACCAGGTAAATTAAAAAAATGTCCCTGGGTTTTTGGTTTTTTTTTTTTTCTTCCCCTCCTGGTTTGGAAAGATGATTGATCTCCTTTGAAAAGCAAACAACAGCATCCGGTGGTCCAGGAATGCCTTTGAGAAAAGTGTCAGGGACGTAAGAACTTTTCCTTGCCTTTTGGACATCAATCGGGTCAAAGAATAGGAATATCTCAAGATAGATTTAGATTAATTTCTTCCGGCTGGAGATGGATGTCTCCACTGAATGTAAACCTTCCCTCCCCTCCCCAAATAACCAGGGACTGATCTTACCAAGGTAAGGGAGCCAAAGAAAATTACGTGCAAAAAAAGAAGAAGAAGAAGACACCCCTTGGAAGGGGTCAAAGAGAATCGAAACGCCAGAGCGAATTTTAATCCCTCGTTTTGGTTCCGATTCAGATTCTGCATTTGCGTAATAATTGTCCACCAGGTAATTATGACACAAGGGAGCTGGGAATAATAACCACAAGCAAATAACCAAAGCATTGTGTGTGTGTGTGGTGTAGAACAGCACAATGATAATTGTTGGAGAAGAGGCGCAGCCCTTTAGTAAAACAAGAATTTAGCCCAGGAAAAGTGGAGCGGGTGGCAAAGAAACTCAAGAAGCTCTTGCCTTGATTCTCTTTGGCATATCCTACCTATAACAGACGCGGTGGCTCGGTGGCTAAGACGCTGAGCTTGTCGATCGAAAGGTCGGCAGTTCAGCGGTTCGAATCCCTAGCGCCGCGTAACGGGGTGAGCTCCCGTGACTTGTCCCAGCTTCTGCCAACCTAGCAGTTCGAAAGCAGGTAAAAAAATGCAAGTAGAAAAATAGGGACCACCTTTGGTGGGAAGGTAACAATGTTCTGTGCGCCTTTGGCGTTGAGTCATGCCGGCCACATGACCACAGAGACGTCTTCGGACAGCGCTGGCTCTCCGGCTTTGAAATGGAGATAAGCACCGCCCCCTAGAGTCAGGAACGACTAGCACATATGTGCGAGAGGAACCTTTACCTTTACCTATAAGTACAAGTAGTCCTTGACTTACAACCACAATGGAACCTAAAATTTCTGTTGCTAAGTGAGACATCTGTTGAATTTTGCCTCAATTTAGGACCTTCCTTGACACCGTTGTTACATGATGTTACTATAAAGCAATATTTACCCATTTTATAAACAGAGGAAATGGTGTTTTCCCATTTTAGTTTTTAGCTGGGGAACTGATCTTCCAAGAAGCCGAAAATTATGGCACAACTCCCGTGTTATTTTCTGCACTGAGACAGCTTTATTGATTTACAACCCACAGGTCAATGGAATGGAATTGCCAATAAATTAGGGGTGGGGAGAGCAATTTGCCTGTCCCAAACTCATTTATAGAATTAAGCCCATAGACCCTAAACTCCTAAACTTAATACTTACATTAGGTTTTTTTTAAAAAAAAAAATCTCAAAAAAGCATTTTTGTAACCAAGGTAAAATGCTTACAACCAGGAGTGAAATTCAAAAGTTTTCCCTACCGGTTCTGTGGGTGTGGCTTGGTGGCTGTGGCAGGGGAAGGATACTGAAAAACCCCGTTCCCTCCACACTCCAGGGGAAGGATACTGCAAAATCTCCATTCCCAGCTCACTCTAGGGGAAGGATACTGCAAAATCTCCATTCCCAGCTCACTCCAGGGGAAGGATACTGCAAAATCTCCATTCCCACCCCACTCCAGGGGGAGTATACTGCAAAATCTCCATTCCCAGCTCACTCCAGGGGAAAGATACTGCAAAATATCCATTCCCACCCCACTCCAGGGGGAGGATACTACAAAATCCCCATTCCCTCCCCCCTCCTGGAGGAAGGATACTGCAAAATCTCCATTCCCAGCCCACTCCAGGGGAAGGATACTGCACCCCCCTCCGGGCCCAGCCAGAGGTGGTATTTGCTGGTTCTCCGCACTACTCAAAATTTCCGCTACTGGTTCTGCCGAACCTGTCAGAACCTGTTGAATTTCACCCCTGCCTACAATCCCCCATTGCATTGAAGATATTGCTTTTTCCTGCAATGAGGGAGAAAAATGTACAAAAATGCATATTTGAAGAAAAAGGGCACAGGATACACACGAACGCAAAACCTTCAGGTTGACTTATGCACACTGGGGAAAGGGACATCAGTCTGTTGAAACCTAAAACTTTAATGAGTTAACAGTTTAATCTTTTGTCCCAGATTCAATTTATGGGGTTTTTGCTAGTCAGATTGTTATATTGGCTGATCATTCTGGAGTTTGAAGAAGGGATGCCGTTAAAATGAGACTCTAGTCAAACTTGTGGGTCCCACAGGAAATGCCACACACCCAAGAGTGTCCATGGGAGAGTTGTCAAAAAAGTCAAGATGGCAGACAAGAGGTATTAGACACATCGGTATTTGTTTTGGGGCAAATGTCTAAGTTAGAGTAATGTTTGAAGAAGCCGATTCTTTAGAAAACATAGCAGACTGTTCTGGGCACAAAGAAACACAGGAATGAAGGAAGGAGAAGGGGATGGAAAAGAGGATGGATGGATGGAAGGAAGGAAGGAGGGAGGGAGAAGGGGATGAAAAAGAGAGATTGAAGGAAAAGAAGGAAGGAAATAAAAGAAGGAAAGAAGAGGACGGGAGGAAAGAGGAAGGAGGGAAGGAAGGAGAAGGGGATGAAAAAAGAGAAGGAAGGAAGAATGGATGGATGGATGGAAAAAAAGGAAGGAAGGAAGGCATCTAGTTATATGTATTCAAGGAAGGAAGGAAGGAAATAAAATAAGGAAAGAAGAGGGAGGGAGGGAAGAGGAAGGAAGAATGGATGGATGGATGGATGGAAGGAAGGAAGGCAGGCAAGCAGACAGGCAGCTAGCTAGATGTATTCAAGGAAGGAAGGAAGGAAGGAAGGAAGGAAGGAAGGAAGGAAGGAAGGAAGGAAGGAAGGAAGGAAGCTAGCTAGATTTATTCAAGGAAGAAAGGAAGGAAGGAAGGAAGGCAGCTAGCTAGATGTATTCAAGGAAGGAAGGAAGGAAGGAAGGAAGGAAGGAAGGAAGGAAGGAAGGAAGGCAGCTAGCTAGATGTATTAAAGGAAGGCAGGCAGGCAGGCAGGCAGGCAGCTAGCTAGATGTATTCAAGGAAGGCAGGAAGGAAGGAAGGAAGGAAGGAAGGAAGGAAGGAAGGAAGGAAGGAAGGAAGGAAGGAAGGAAGGCAGCTAGATAGATGTATTAAAGGAAGGCAGGCAGACAGGCAGGCAGGCAGGGAAGCAAGCAGACAGGCAGCTAGCTAGATGTATTCAAGGAAGGAAGGAAGGAAGGAAGGAAGGAAGGAAGGAAGGAAGGAAGGAAGGAAGGAAGGAAGGAAGGAAGGAAGGAAGGAAGGCTGGCTTATATTCCTAATGTTCCAAGTCAGCATTAGGACAGCATCCAGTCTCCTTGATAACTTCTCGGATCCCATTATCTGTGTAGGGCCTACTATTACTGTTCCATCCACCTTTAAGTATTTCCTTCCTTCCCAAAATTCAAGCCGTGTTATGCAGTTAGATGCCTCCCCTGTGTCCCCAGAAGGCATGAAGCGAGACCAACGGGAGTACTACTGTCTTCTCCAGCAAGCCCCAACCCCAACAGACGGTCGGTGGGGGGCGGTTTCCCCCAAAACTGGAAATTCGCTTTGCTGCAAGTCATTTTGCGAATTTTCTGTCCCGGCTGATTCACAGTGTCCAAAACTGAACCTGCTGAACATCTAAGAGGTGGTATTTATTCTCTTGCACATGGTATGGGGATCGCAGGACCGGCAGTGGGTCTGGAGACGAAAGAATGTAATCAATGCTAAATTTAATTTCGGCGTCAGATTTTCCGATGTTTGGGCTTTGTCGGCTGGCGGCAGCTCTTGGAAAAAACTCACCGGGCTCTGAAGATTGGAGCGATTGGGATTCCAAAGTCTCACCAGCACAGGAGATTTCGGGAAAGGCGGCATCGGCGGAAGACAACGTGGGCAAGGCACCTCTTTCTCCAGCCACCTTAGTTTTTTCTCTCTTCACACTCCTCCTCCTCCTCCTCCTGTAATTCCCGTTTTCAAACAAATCCAGCATGGATTCACACCCGGTGGCAAAACTCCAGAAATTTCCTTTGCCTTTGTCGTTGCCTTCTGCTCGGGGAACCTGCGTTCATTCAACCAAAAAACAGCAACGTTGTCAATCATTGACATTCCCCCCCCCAAAAAAGAGAGGATCTCATCCACCCTGTCTGGAAACTCTCAGGGTTTGAGATCTTCAAACATGAAGATCTGAAGAAGGTTGGGCTCTACAAGGGTTTCCGTGGGGAAGGGAGGAACTGGAGCTCAGATGAGACTGGCCACCATGAGGATGGCGACCTCGGAAGGTTGAGGGCCAGCTTTATAGAGAAAGGTTGTCCACCATGGCTGCCCATTTAGATTTGTGGCCCTGACCTCTCAGCACGTATGCCGTGAATGTTGCCTTCTCCACATCTGCCTTCACTTAGATGTGAGGCTCATATAAACAGCTATGACAAGTTGCTGAAACCCAGGCTCTCTAATTATAGAAATTGGAGGTAAATATCCCCTTCAGTCTGTTGCGAAGTCTCTCTCTCTCTCTCTCTCTCTCTCTCTCTCTCTCTCTCTCTTCCTTCCTTCCTTCTCTCTTTCTTTTCCTCTCTCTTTTTCTTCCTTCTTTCCTTCTCTCTCTTTTTCTTTCTTCCTTCCTTCCTTCTCTTTCTTTTCCTTCCTTTCTTCCCTCCCTCCTTTCTTTCTTCTCCTCTCTCTTTTTCTTCCTTCCTTCCTTCTCTGTCTCTCTCTTTCTTTCTTTCTTTCTTTCTTTCTTTCTTTCTTTCTTTCTTTCTTTCTTTCTTCCTTCCTTCCTTCCTTCCTTCCTTCCTT
>NC_142076.1:17780600-17870600 GCF_059756535.1 Pantherophis guttatus | reverse complement strand
TATAGGTAAAGGTAAAGGTTCCCCTTGCACATACGTGCTAGTCGTTCCCGACTCTAGGGGGTGCTGCTCATCTCCGTTTCAAAGCCGAAGAGCCAGCGCTGTCCAAAGACGTCTCCGTGGTCATGTGGCCGGCATGACTCAACGCCAAAGGCACATGGAACATTGTTCCCTTCCCACCAAAGGTGGTCCCTATTTTTCTACTTGCATTTTTTACCTGCTTTCGAACTGCTAGGTTGGCAGCAGCCGGGACAAGACACGGGAGCTCACCCCGTCACGCAGCACTAGGGATTCGAACCGCTGAACTGCCGACCTTCCAATCGACAAGCTCAGCATCTTAGCCTCTGAGCCACCACATCCCTTTACATTATAAGACATGGGCAAAGGCAGCCATTCTCTTGTTTGGTGTCAGTGCCCTGTTTCTAGGTAGAAATCTGACTTTTTAAGTTTTATCCCAAATATCCCTCTTGCATGCTCTCTCTCTCTCTCTCAGTCCACATTGCAACTGTGATTAATCAGGCATATTGGCCGAACGGGGGCAACAGCTCTGAAGATCATTATTATTTAAATAAAAAGCAAATATCTTGCTTATATTTTATCCACAGATAAAAAGTGACCACAATCACTTTTGCTTTGTTTTATTATAGAATCTGTGTTTTCTTCTCCGGACAGAAGGGGGGAAAAATTATTCTTTTTAAGCACTTAGATGCAGTCACTTTATCAAACTCAAAGTTTCGGAGAGCTGTAACTTCTGCGAGATGCAGCAGATTGTGACTTCAGCCTGAGAAGAAATTATTTGGTGGCTATTTTGCACGGGTTAAATGCATTTTTTTTGAAGCGGGGGATGTCAGGTTCTTCACTCCTGACTTTGACGGGAGTTATTTTCATGGAAAGCGAAAGTGAGTTAAAAACAAGCAAAATCCACACCTTTGCCTTTCTTAGCAGAGGCATTTTTAATCAAGGTCAGGATGAATAAATCCATTCAATGCAAATGTCTCACCTGGTGGAACTTAACAATTAAAGGCACCCTTTCTTTCATTGTTTTTTTTTTAAAAAATGTATTATTATTTGTTTTCTTCTTAGGGCGTGATATGTTTACCCAAGAGGAAGTTTAATCATAAAAGCAGCAGCTAAAGAGTTAGAACAGCGGGTCTGGCTCATTTTCGTTTGGAGAAAAAAATGGAAAACCCTTCTTTCAACTTTCTTCTCCAAAACGAAAGACAAGGCAAATTCTCAGGGTGCAAATTGAAGCCATCAGAATGCATCGGAGAGGACCAATCAATTGCAAACGTCCAAAACTAACTGAAAAATGGGATTCGAGAGACAGAGCTAAGATACCGGTTTTCAGTCTCAATAACTACAGTATCCCCGTCTAGATTTTGGAGGTGCAAAGCAGCACAAAATCCGCTCTTTTGACCTAACGGAATGCAAAGCTCGGTCTAACGTTTCCTGTCATTTGCTCTTTCCTCCCAAAGACCTATTTTAAAAATATTCAGGGGCTGGTTATTTCGTCTACCAATAGAAAAAAATCTAAAACCCCATCAACTTTCTAATCAAGCTTGAGTCCTACTCCTTGCTAAGATCTTTATAAAAGGCAGTGGAAGAAAAAGAGAGAAGAAAGAGAGAGAGAGAGAGAGAGAGAGAGAGAGAGAGAGAGAGAGAGAGAGAGAGAGAAAAGGAAAGAAAGAAAGAAAGAAAGAAAGAAAGAAAGAAAGAAAGAAAGAAAGAAAGAAAAAAAGAAGAAAGAAAAGAAAAGGAGGGAGGGAGGGAAGGTGGTAAAAGAAAGAAAAAGAAGAAAGAAAGAAAGAAGAAAGAAAGAAAGAAAAGGAGGGAGGGTGGAAAAAGAAAGAAAAGGAAGAAAGGAAGAAAAAAGAAAGGAAGAAGGAAGGAAGGAAGGAAGGAAGGAAGGAAGGAAGGAAGGAAGGAAGGAAGGAAATCTTTTCCCAGGCTCCAAAATTATGCACACCCAATGCACACCCAGCTTTAAAAGTTCAGCTTACCTGTAAGCAGGTCTGGTGAATCTTTTCTCTTCATCTGAAGTGCAGGCTGGGTAATCATCTGCATCATAATTAAAGCAGTTATAAGGGTATTGTGTGTTATCAAACATTCTTTTTTCCTGGATTTCGTTCAGCTCCCGAGAAGGAGGGAAGAGGTGGGAGAGCTGATGTTTCTTTATGAATGCTTCACTCCTCCCTTGCTCCCTCTCTTTCCTGCCCCCGGCCCCCCCACCCTCCTCTCTCTCTCTCTCTCTCTCTCTCTCTCTCTCTCTCTCTCTCTCTCTCTCTCTCTCTCTCTCTCTCTCTCACACACACACACACACACACACACACACACACACACACACACACACACTTAGGACACCCTGGCACTTTCCTTCGGAGCCCCCAGTGCCAGGCAAAATATATTCCCCATCGGCTGGTTCTCCTGCTCCATTCTCCCTTTGCGTTCAACAACGTGCTAGTAGAGAGGGACCTTCTCACCCAGTTCGAATTGGGTGAAAATTCTCTCTTGAACCCTTTCAAGGAGGTTCAAAGCTTTCCAGAAAGCTTTCAACTTAGCGACTGTAGTACCCTGGTAAAGGAGGCACCCGGGGGGAATCTGCTTGGGTGGTCCCAAGCGAGCAAGGACCTCTTAGACGTTGCTTGTCTACCGTGAAGAGTCAGGCGAGGTTAATAGGCTTGAAAAGGTGGGGTGATTGGTCCTTCTTCCTTGCCTTCTCCTGGCTTCAGTTTTTTTAAGCAGAATGCAATGGGAGTGATAGGTCTTCCTTCCTTCCTTCCTTCCTTCCTTCCTTCCTTCCTTCCTTCCTTCCTTCCTTCCTTCCTTCCTTCCTTCCTTCCTTCCTTCCTTCCTTCCTTCCCCCTCCCTCATTTTCCTTCCTTCTGTCCCTCCCTCCCTCCTTTTCCTTCCTTCCATCCATCAACCCTTCCTTCCCTCCCTCCCTCCTTTTCCTTCCTTCCATCCTTCCTTCCTTCCTTCCCCTCCCCACTCCCTCCCTCCTTTTCCTTCCTTCCTTCCTTCCTTCCTTCCTTCCTTCCTTCTTCCTTCCTTCCCCCTCCCTCATTTTCCTTCCTTCTGTCCCTCCCTCCCTCCTTTTCCTTCCTTCCATCCATCAACCCTTCCTTCCCTCCCTCCCTCCTTTTCCTTCCTTCCATCCTTCCTTCCTTCCTTCCTTCCCCCCTCCCTCCCTCCTTTTCCTTCCTTCCTTCCTTCCTCCCCTCCCTCCCTCCTTTTCCTTCCTTCCTTTCTTCCTTCCTTCTCTCTCTCCCTTTCTTTCTTTCTCCCTTTCTTCCTTCCTTCCTTCTCTCTCTCTTTCTTTCTCCCTTTCTTCCTTCCTTCTCTCTTTTTCTTCCTTCCTTCCCTCTCTCTCTCTTTCTCTCTCTCTTTCTCTTCCTTTCTTTCTCTCTCCCTCCCTTCCTTCTCTCCCTCTCTCTCCCTCTCTCCTTTCTTTCTTTCTTTCTTTCTTTCTTTCTTTCTTTCTTTCTTTCTTTCTTTCTTTCTTTCTTTCTTTCTCCCTCTCTCCCCCCCTCTGTCATCTATCTATCCATCCATCCTACCATCCACCCACCCCCTACCAACCTACCTACCTACCTACCTACCTCTCTCTCTCCTCGAAATGCTGGTGGGTCGCTTGGGACAATTCTGTATAGGGCCCCACCTTTGGTTTTTAAAACAAATTGGGGATGGACAATTGAACGGAGGGTGGGGCGCTTCAAAGGAGAAGCACTGTCAGAGAGGAAAGTTTTTTTGGGGGGAAAAATTGAAAGCATAACAGCTGGAGGCAAGAGAGCTCCATGTGTGGGCTTTGATCTACCGGGTGAATTAGCTAATAACTCTCTGTGTTTGGCATCCAGTCCTGTAACAATTTTGATCGTCTTCCTCTCTTGTTCTTGCTTTCTTTCTCCTCTCTCTCCCTCCCCTTCCCCTCCCCTCTTTCCTGCTTTTCCCACCCTACACACATGCACACACACACACACACAGAGAGAGAGAGAGAGAGAGAGAGAGAGAGAGAGAGAGAGAGAGAGAGAGAGAGAGATGCTTTGGGCCAAGGATGGGCTGCTGGAGGTTCGCAGGGGTTCGGGAGAACCCCTAGCTAAGATTCTGTGCACTTTGGAGAACCCCCAAATCCCACTCCTGGCTGGCCCTGTCCTCCCCTCCCCTCCCCCTCCCCTCCCAGGAGTCCCCAAGGGCCCCATTTTGGATGCACGTAAGTACAGGGCACACGTGGAGGCTCGGGGAAGGCGAAAAATGGGCCTACCGGATGTTCGGGAAGGCCGGAAACAGGCCCATTTCTAGCCTCCAGAAGGCCTCCGGAGCCTGGGGAGGCTGTTTTTGCCCTTCGGGAGGCTTGGGGAAAGCCTCCGGAGCCTGGGGAGGGCAAAAACAGCTTCCCCTGCCGTGGTGCAGGAGGCTCACTAAGCCACACCCACCATGGCCACGCCCACACAGCAACCGGGCAGAGAACCCCTCGCCAAAATCTTTCCAATGAGGGATGTCAAATGAAAAACAGCTTATTCAACAGTTCCCATGATAGGAAAAGGAGGGGAAAGTCCCTCGGATAAGGGTAAATGGTAGAGGGCCTCCCGCTCGAGCAGGGGGTTGGGCTAGAGGACCTCCAAGGTCCCCCCCAGCTCTATTCTGACGGAGGTGTAGGTGAGAGGAGACTTCAAAGGGTCCAGGAGATCATTCAAAGAGGATGGTTCTTGCAACGTTGCGGTGGCTTTGGAAGACTCTTGTTGGATTTGAACCAGGATGGAAATGTGGGAATTCACCAGGAGTAAAAAAAAAAATAGAGAAAAAAAGTTTTCCGATTTGCTTTAAGTTTTTTTTCCAAGGGAGAAGAGAATGATGATGATGATGATGTGCTGGATTTGAGGACAGAGTTAACTCGTTGTCTGGGTTCGCGCCATCCATTGGGTCATGATTAAATGAACTGGGGTCAGAGAACAGAGTAAGCAAGCAGGTTAAGGTAGTTGTGTGAATCCAGATCTTGCCTTTGAATTTTCATTTGACTGGTGCTTCCTGGGATTGGAGGGTTGTCATGATACGTCCTCCAAGTTAGGTGAAGGATCCTGATCACATGAAGAGCTCTTCTCTTCTCTTCTCTTCTCTTCTCTTCTCTTCTCTTCTCTTCTCTTCTCTTCTCTTCTCTTCTCTTCTCTTCTCTCTTCTCTTCTCTTCTCTTCTCTTCTCTTCTCTTCTCTTCTCTTCCCTTCCCTTCCCTTCCCTTCCCTTCTCTTCTCTTCCCTTCCCTTCTTCTCCTCTCCTCTCCTCTCCTCTCCTCTCCTCTCCTCTCCTCTCCTCTCCTCCTCTTCCCTTCCCTTCCCTTCCCCTCCCCTCTTCTCTTCTCCCCTCTTCTCCCCTCTTCTCTTCTCTTCTCTTCTCTTCTCTTCTCTTCTCTTCCCTTCCCTTCCCTTCCCTTCCCTTTCCCTCCCCTCTTCTCTTCTCCCCTCTTCTCCCCTCTTCTCTTCTCTTCTCCCCTTCTCTTCTCTTCTCTTCTCTTCTCTTCTCTTCTCTTCTCTTCTCTTCTCTTCTCTTCTCTTCTCTTCCCTTCCCTTCCCTTCCCTTCCCTTCCCTTCCCTTCCCTTCCCTTCCCTTCCCTTCTTCTCCTCTCCTCTCCTCTCCTCTCCTCTCCTCTCCTCTCCTCTCCTCTCCTCTCCTCCTCTTCCCTTCCCTTCCCTTCCCCTCCCCTCTTCTCTTCTCCCCTCTTCTCCCCTCTTCTCCCCTCTTCTCTTCTCTTCCCTTCCCTTCCCTTCCCTTCCCTTCCCTTTCCCTCCCCTCTTCTCTTCTCCCCTCTTCTCCCCTCTTCTCTTCTCTTCTCCCCTCTTCTCTTCTCTTCTCTTCTCTTCTCTTCTCTTCTCTTCTCTTCTCTTCTCTTCTCTTCTCTTCTCTTCCCTTCCCTTCCCTTCCCTTCCCTCCCCTCCTCTCCTCCTCCCCTCCTATCCCATCCTCTTCTCTCCCTTTCCTACATCTTCTTTCTTCCTCTCCCTCCTCCTCTCCTCTCCCTCTTTCCTCTCAATTTGGATGCTAAGATTGCCACTCGCCCTGTCTAGAAGGCCAGTTAAAAATTGCACTTCAATAATTATTTATGGGATCCGGGACCCACACAAGGCTTGTAAGAATCGCAGGGAATTTTGCCCCCTATGCATTTGAAATAATTGAGAGAATCTTATCAAAGTATTACCAAAATCCAGAATGTCTTGGATTCTATCACCAGAAGACCGGAAGTCTCTTTCTGCTGTGCTGACTGTTTAAGATACCCCCCCACCCCCAAATAAAGAAATACCTGTAATACTTTTCATTGCAATTAGCAGATTTCGAGTGTTTTGCAGAAAATGAAACGGAGTCCTCGTTTTCCTTTAGCATTCTGTTTGGCTGTTATAATTTTATCAATGTCACTGTAACCCAGGCAGGCTGCGATTGTAAAATTAAGATTTTTTTTTCTTTCTAGGCTGCTTCCCCCTCCCTTCCCCCCTCCTCCTTGCCTTTTTCGAATGCATATCTCCGGTATGCAAAGCTATAAAAACCATTTGATCTGGGCGATTAAACCGATGATGAAAATGTCGGGGAAGATTTGTTTTTAATATTTTTTGGTTAAAACAACATGAACCCAAATGGAAGTAAAAACTTCAAGTGAAATTGGGATGTTTTATCACGATGACAGCTTTGGAAAGGACTTTTCACCTGCAGCTGTGATCTGTTCATGAAGTCAGACTTTTTTGTGTGTGTGTGTGCGGATCATTTCATAACGGTTAGTGAAAGGGAGAGGAAAGAAAGAGAGAAGAGAGAGGGAAGGAAGGAAGGAGGGAGGGTGGGAGGAAGGAAGGAAGGAGGGAGGAAGAAGGAAGGAAGAAAAAGAAGGAAGGAAGGAAGGAGGAAGGAAGGAAGGAGGGAGGGAGGAAGGAAGGAAGAAAAAAGGAAGGAAGGAGGCAGGGAGGAAGAAAAAAGAAGGAAGGAAGGAGAAATGAAGAAAGGAAGGAGGGAGGAAGGAAGAAAAAAGGGAGGAAGGAAGGAAGGAAGAAAAAAGAAGGAAGGAAGGAAGAAAAAAGGAAGGGAGGAAGGAGGGAGGGAGGGAGGGAGGAAGAAAAAATAAGGAAGGAAGGAGAAAGTAAGAAAGGAAGGAGGGAGGAAGGAAGGAAGGAAGAAAAAAGGAAGGGAGGAAGGAAGGAAGGAAGAAAAAAGAAGGAAGGAAGGAAGGAAAGAGGAAGGAAGGAAGGAGGGAAGGAGGGAGGAGGAAGGAAGGCAGAAAAAAGGAAGGGAGGGAGGAAGAAATACAGGGATGGCGAACCTTTTCAGCACCGAGTGCTGAAAAGCTCATGCGGAAACATCGCGGACATGCAGTTGCCCGCACTTGTTGGGACCACGCTCTGGAAAAGCCAAATTTCTGGGTTCTGGTGCCCATGCATGCACTCCCAACAATCAGCTGGCTGGCACGCATGTGCACTGCCGTGCACATGAAGGACAGCTGATTGTCGCGCGTGCATGCACACCAGAAACTCGGAAGACAAACAGGCAAGGCCACGTGTGCTGGGCGACATGGCTTTGCGTGCCACTTTGGGCATATGTGCCATAGGTTCGCCATCATAGATATATTACATTTGCCCAAAGGCAGCCCGGTTTCTGTTGTCTGTCTGTCTGTCTGTCCCTCTCTCTCTCTCCCTTTCCCTCCCCCCCCTCTCTCTCTTATATTTATCCTATTTATCCCATCTCTCCTATCTCTCCATGTCTCCTGTCTATCCATCTATCTATCATCTACTTATTATCTATTCATCCATCCATCTCTATCCGAGAGCCATGGTGGCACAGTGGTGAGAATGCAGTATTGCAGGCGAACACTGCCAGCAGTTCGATCCTGACTCAAGGTCGACTCGGTCTTCCATCCTTCCGAGAAAATGAGGACCCAGATTGTTGTGGGGCGGGGGGGGGGGCAAGTGGTTGACTCTGTAAACCACTTAGAGAGGACAGTGAAAAGCACTGTGAAGCGGTATATAAGTCTAAGTGCTATGGCTATAGCTATCGCCTGGTCTGCATCTCCTCTTCCTTTCTCCCAAGGCCATTCTCACATACCATGACACATGCAGAAGAAACAAGAAAGAATAATATGGTGACCAGTTTTGGCCCCCACGTTATAAAAAAAAAGATGTAGAGACTCTGGAAAGAGTGCAGAGAAGAGCAACAAAGATGATTAGGGGTGGTGGAGTTTAAAAACTTATGAAAAATCATTTTGCAAAATATGGCCAGTCTAGAGAAAAGAAGGACTAGGGAGGAACATGATAGCAGTGATCTATGCTTGAGCACGGGGATGGACTAGAAGACCTCCAAGGCCCCTTCCAACTCTATTATTCTGTACCTTCTGTAAAAATGCAAACGTCTCCCATGGCATGGCCCTGGGTTGGGAAAAAAAAGAGATAGAAACTCTTTTCACATCTCCTGTAACCTTGTTTATTCTTAAATATCTGTCACTGCAAGCCAGCTAGGATTCCGCGTTTCCCACCAGGGCCCAAAAGTAGCATCACCCCCAAACCCAGAAACAAATATTTCGAGAGAAGCTCAGCTTGCGTTCACTTGCTTTCCTCTAGAGGGTGCAATCTGATAAGAATTCGGTTTATCAGGGCCTCTCCAAGCCCTTGTTTCACCCAGGATCTCCTCGATCACAGCCCAAGAGAAGGACTTATTTATTTGTTTGTCTGTCTGTCTGTCTGTCAAGCATGAATAAGATTTCAGATATAGGTATAAACATGATTATGAATGCATGAAATGGATACGAATAAATGGGGACAGTAGGACAGGGACGGAAGCAGAGGTGGGTTTCAGCAGGTTCTGACCAGTTCTGGCGAACCGGTAGCGGAAATTTTGAGGAGTTCGGAGAACCTGTAAATACCACCTCTGATTGGCCCCACCCCGATCTGCCTCCCGAGTCCCAGCTGATCGGGAGGAAATGGGGATTTTGCAGTAACCTTCCCCTGGAGTGGGGTGGGAATGGAGATTTTACAGTATCCTTCCCCTGCCATGCCCACCAAGCCACATCCACAGAACCGGTAGTAAAAAATTTTGAAACCCACCATTGGACGGAAGGCATGTTGGTGCACTTATGCACCATAGGTTATGGACCTCTTAGGAATGGGGTGAGGTCAATAATAGACAGTTTAAGGTTAAAGTTTTGGGGGTTTGAGGAAGAAACTACAGAGTCAGGTAGTACATTCCAGGCATTGACCACTCTGTTGCTGAAGTCGTATTTTCTGCAATCGAGTTTGGAGCGGTTTACCTTGAGTTTGTATCTATTATTTGCTCGTGTGTTGTTGTGGTTGAAGCTGAAGTAGTCATTGACAGGAAGGACGTTGTAGCAGATAATTTTATGTACTACGCTTTTAGGTCAGACCGAAGGGGGCATAGCTCTAAGTTGTCTAAGCCCAAAATTTCAAGCCTGGTGGCATGAGGTATTCTGCTGTGAGCGGAGGAGTGGAGGACTCTTCTCGTGAAATACTTATGCAGGATGGGCAGAATGCTAAGACAACTTTTGAAAAGAAAAGGGGGGAAAAAAGGACAGAATCAAGAACAAAGAAAGCGAGAGAATCGATGCTGCTGGGGTCGCTCATAATAAAACTCTATTCCTCCCCTCTCAAGAAACTACTGGCAAATGTCTTCTCTCCGTGGGGGGTGGGTGGGGAAGGGTCCTTCAGACAGTCATTCATGCCCTGGTCAACCCCTTGGCTTGACTACTGCAATGTGCTTTACGTGGGGTTGCCCTTGGAGACCATCCGGAAAATTCAACTGGTCCAGAATGCAGTGGTGCAGATAATCCCTTTTCTTTGTTTTCTTTGTTCCAATCTGGATTAATCTTCCTTCCTTCCTTCCTTCCTTCCTTCCTTCCTTCCTTCCTTCCTTCCTTCCTTCCTTCCTTCCTTCCATCTTTCCCTTCCTTCCTTCCTTCCTTCCTTCCTTCCTTCCTTCCTTCCTTCCTTCTTTCTTTCTTTCTTTCCTTTCTTTCTTTCTTTCTTTTTCTTTCTTCTTTCTTTTTCTCTCCTTCCTTCCTTCCATCCTTCCATCCTTCCTTCCTTCCTTCCTCCCTCCCTCCCTCCCTCCCTCCCTCCCTCCCTCCCTTCCTTATATACTGCTTCACTTTTACCGACCTCAGAAGGATGGAAGGCTGAGTCAGCCTTGAACTACCGTGTTTCCCCAAAAATAAGACCCTGTCTTATATATTATTTTTTTTGAACCCTGAAATAAGCGCCTGGCCTCATTGCCATGCACTCAAAAGCCCGATTGGGCTTATTATCAGGGGATGTCTTATTTTGGGGGGAACAGGGTAGTGAGACTTGAACTACCGAACTGCTGGCAGTCAGCAGAATTAGCCTGCGATACGGCATTCTAACCACCATTGTGGTTAGAATGCCACAATGCCACATTGTGCCACCACCATTAAATATATATTTAAACTTTTGCAAACAACCCAGAATCACTGGGAATCGGACATCCTGTCAATTGACTAAACAAATAATTAAATAAGAGGATGAAAGAAGTCTCCACATTTCAATCTCCCAGGTCAACGATGAAAACGCAAATCACAACATCGCAATGCAAACGCTTTCCTTTTTGTCCAGTTGTGCGACATCCCAAGTGTAACTTAGCCTTGTAAATCTGAAAGGAGGGTGGGGGGAGGAAACCTTCGTCCCGTGAAGTCAGAGTGTCCATTTCATTTATCAGCCATCTCCGCAGGACGCTGGTGTTTCTTTCTCTGTCGCTCATCGTTTCCCAAAATCCATTTCCAAAGATGGGAGACTAAACATCTCAAGCCAACGATGTTCCAGGTTTCTCACTAGGAGGAGCTACAGCCTAGGTTGAAACCATGATCTGTTCCATGGGGTGGGCATAAGACTAAAGAGCGCATCAACATCCTGAGGTCTGGGAAAAAAACCCAGAGTTAATGCTGTTTTTCACCCATTCGCCTCTAGCTAGAGAGAAGGAATCCACAGAGAGAGTAAAATGACCTTCATCCAAAAACGGAGCCTTTTCAAAGTGACCTCTGACTTATTCGTTTAAAGGTTTACTTTTATAATTGCCTGCCTTGTGAGGTAGTCCAGGGAAGAAGCACACCCAGAGTTGTAACTACTGTTGGAAGAAATGTCCATCTGGGTTCAGTTCCAAGTGGGGGAAAAGACGCTAGATTCACGGTGGCTGTTTGGAAAGATGGTTTTTAAGGATGGACAGGATCACAAGCCTTGATGATGTTGGGTGAAGGAGAAAAAAAAGGGGGGGGGAAGAGATGCTGAGAGAGCACCTGAGTTTTATACCCTCTCTGGGTTTTTGAATTTGACCTTGTATTCTGATTGGTTGTCAGACTCCCATGGGGCCATGCAGGGGCAACTCTGTAGGCCCGTGATGGCGAACCTATGGCACGCGTGCCACGGGTGACACACAGAGCCATATCTGTGGGCATGTGAGCATTGCCTTAGCTCAGCCAGCTGATTTCCCCCCCCCCCCGGAAGTTGGGAAATGGGCTGTTTCTGGCCTCCGGAGAGTCTCTAGGTGGATGGGGAAGGCTGTTTTTGCCCTCCCCAGGCGCCTAGAAAGTCTCTGGAGCCTGGCGACAATGAAAAACGGGCCTTCCGGTCACACCAGAAATCGGGAAATGGGACATTTCTGGCTTCCGGAGGGCCTCTGGGTGCGGGTGGGGAAGGCCGTTTTCATCCTCCCCAGGCTCCTAGAAAGCCTCTGGAGCCTGGGGAGAGCGAAAAACGGGCCTACCGGGCCCACTGTGCCATCGTGTGCCAAAAGTGTGGGGGAAGGGGGAGGGGGGCATTGAATTAAGGGGGGTGGGGACATTCATGCATTACCCCCCCTGCACTCCGCCCGCTTTTGGCACATGATGGCCTAAAGGTTAGCCATCACTGCTGTAGGCTGTCCTGAGTCCCAAGCTTGGTTGAGCCTTGCTGGGTGATGCAATCTTCCCAGATGCCATATTGGTGAGATGGGTAGGGGGGGGGCTAATCCTATCATGTCCTCAGGGCCATGTCTTAATCCGATCACCCTGGAGCTGAAGGTCTTTTGTGTTGTAGATGAGAAGCTGGGACAAGTAACAGGAGCTCACCCCATTAGGCGGCACTAGGGATTTGAACCGCTGAACTGCTGACCTTTCGATCTACAAGCTCAGCATCTTAGCCACTGAGCCACCACATCCCTTTCTGAGATGCTTATACTGTCCCTTTCCTTCTGTGGGCCCAGCTGCCTCTTATCTGACCGTTGTCTAGCCTGTGTGTCTCTTCTTCCTGTCTCCAAAGGTAATTCTCAATACTATTACCTTGTTAGTATAACATGGCTAGGTCCCTTGTGAGTGATGCAGTGGCCTAGAAGTGGAGCTCTCGCCTCACAATCAGAAGTCTGTGAGTTCGATCCTAGGTAGAGGCAGATATTTCTCTCTCTGGGCACAATGAGATTATATCTGCTGAATAAAACTCTGCATCGGCGACAGGAAAGGCATTCGGCCAGTAAATACTCGGCTCTATTCAGTTGCCCAGACTCCACCCCGCAAGGAATTAGGGGGTCATTAAAAGAAGATGGGGAAGGCTAGGTCCCTTGTTGACCACCAGCCACAGAAGAAAAGACCCTGGGCTCCTAAGAACATTCAAAATTGAGTCAAGATTGACTCAGCCTTTCGTCCTTCCAAGGTCGATAAAACGAGGACCCGGATTGTTGGGGGCAATAGGCTGACTCTGTAAACCACTTAGAGAGCAGCTGTAAAAGCACTGAGAAACGGTATATAAGTCTAAGTGCTATTGCTATAATAAGTAACTCTTTCCAAAAATTATTTCAGCTCTTCTGAAATTCATTCAACAGATGGAGGGAAGCTGGCATTTCTCAACCCATCGCGCTGGCTAGGGATTGCAGCTGGTTTGGTCCCTCCTGGAAAATTTGGAGAGGCTGCAAGATAGCAGCGTTTCGAAGATACATCTGGAAACATCCTCCAATGGAGAAACTCAACATATGTTCAGCTCTTCTTTTCCCTCTCTTGCAATTGAAGGCGATCTGTACTTTGAGGGCTGCAAACCTCATAATCAGAAATGGAAAGTTGCTTTTAAAAAATGTATAAGCAGAGGACTTAAGGGCCGCTAGCCTTCATTCATAATTCACCCGAATGCTTATGTAGAAAGAGGATTTGAGGCAGGGAGGGGTTGTTCGTCTGTTTGCATACCAGGTCAATGCATTTTAAGCCCTTTCTTTTTTTCATTCTCCATCAATATATGATGATCTCAAGTGGATAGGAGCTCAGAAAGCACAGCTAAGTTGGGACTTCTCCTTCTCCTTCTCCTTCTCCTTCTCCTTCTCCTTCTCCTTCTCCTTCTCCTTCTCCTTCTCCTTCTCCTTCTTCCTCTTCCTCTCCTCCTCTTCCTCTCCTCCTCCTCCTCCTCCTCCTCCTCCAACAACAACAACAACAACAACAACAACAACAACAACAACAACAACAAAACTATTTTATTATAACAGCTGAGAATTTCTTCATTCCCAACTTAGTCCAAATTGATTCCAAGACAAGTCCTTCAGAAAAAGTCCTTCGGGCTTATGACAAACCTTTATCTTCTTTGGCACCCTGCCAAAGGCCTTTCTTGGCAAAGCCCCACAAAGTTCAGAAACAAGAGATGCCGACTGGAAAACAGATTTAGCAACGTTGCTTTCCTACAAAGAGCCCAAGAGGCTTTGCTTCTCTTTTAAGCCTTCTGGGAGGGGCCAATCATCTCCTGGCCTTACTCCTGAGTCGTCCTTTTTGCTTTAGCTGCTCTTGCCTTCTGGCAGCTCTTCGCATGCATGCACTAGGAACAGGCTCCTCCTGTTCCTCTGCCTCTCTGCTGTCTGACTCTGGAGGCTCCGGAGTCCGTGCATCACTCCCAGATGGCCCTGGCCCCATCTCTGCCTCCGACGCAGAGCCCTCATTCGGGCCTTCCCCAGACTCCAGGACTGTCCCATGGTCCTCCCCAGCCTCCTCACTGTCCGACTCTGCTGCTAGCTCCGCGAGCTGCTGACGGACCACAACACATAGCTGTCCTCTGCAGACAATATTTGGCCCTACTTCAGTCTGCACTTTTCCTAATTCAGCAACCAAACAGGGTTAGTACAGCATTTCTCAAGCTTGGCCACTTTTAACAGGTATAGACTTCAATTCCCAGAATTCTCCAGCCAGGTATTCTGGGTGAAGGGTTGAAGTCCACTCATCTTAAAAGTAGCCTGACATGCTGGGTGGGGAATCCTGGGACTCGAAGTCCAAATTTCCTGAAGGTTGTGAGTGCAGTGCACAATTTTGGCGCGCAGCACACCAATGGTAAAATGACATGAAACCGACTTCTGGTTGAGTGGTCTCTAGCAAAAGACAGGACAGACACCTGGTCAGGCAGAAACAGAGAAAGGAGAGAAGTGGAATTCCCCCCCCTCTTTTTTAAAGCTATTGCTGAATAGCATTTTCAGCTGCATCGCCTCGCCTCGGAATCAAGATCACATTTATTGCAAAATGTTGTAACGTGTGTATGTGTGTTAATGAGTTTACCAATTCCTGGAGGTTTGTGTTGCAATTAGCAACTAGATCGTGGTTTCTTTTTTCCTTTTCCTTTTCCTTTTCCTTTTTCTTTCTTTCTTTCTTTCTTTCTTTTTTTTTTTTTTGCATACATTGGGCTGTTTCTGTCATTCCATCCTTTGCAGGTCTGGAATATCTTACATATTTACGTCAATAACACCCAGTATGATGGCTGTGGCCAGGGGGGCTTTTTATCAGGTCTGCCTGATACGCCAGTCGCGTCCCTTTCTAGATCGGGACTCCCTACGCACGGTCACTCAGGCACTCATCACTTCCCGCCTGGACTACTGCAATGCTCTCTACATGGGGCTCCCCTTGGGGTGCACCTGGAGGCTCCAATTGGTCCAGAATGCGGCCACGCGGGGGATTATGGGAGCGACGGGGCGCTCCCATGTGACACCTCTCCTGCGCGAGCTGCACTGGCTTCCTGTGGTCTTCAGGGTGCGCTTCAAGGTGTTGGTGACCACCTTTAAAGCGCTCCATGGCTTAGGGCCTGGGTATCTATGAGACCGCCTTCTGCCGCCAATAGCCTCCCACCGGCCAGTTTGCTCGCACAGAGAGGGCCTCCTCAGGGTGCCATCAGCCAGACAATGTCGGCTGGCGACCCCCAGGGGGAGAGCCTTCTCTGTGGGGGCACCTGCCCTCTGGAATGACCTACCCGCAGAGATACGCACGATACCAGACCTCCGGACTTTTCGTCGGGCCCTGAAAACACATCTATTTCATCTAGCCGGGCTGGCTTGATCCCATCCTTGCTGTTTTAATTTGTAATTGGTTTTAACTGGGTTGTTTTAAATTGATGGCCAAAATTATTTGATGTCTTTTAAACTGTTTTTAAATTTTATATGTTGTGTTTTACCGTGGCTGTTCACCGCCCTGAGTCCTGTTGGAGAAGGGCGGTATACAAATAAAATAAAATAAAATAAATAAATAAAATAAATATTTACGGAGGAAAAGTCCCATCCTTAAAACGAAATGAAACAAAACAAAATTGCTGGTCTTAAGGCTCCATCTCCCCTTTCCTATCACCCTTCTTGAGGAATTGCATCCAAAAAACTGCGGGGGGAGTGGGGGAAAAAATAATCTGCCCTATTGGCTTTTCAGACCCCTCCCCTGGTCGTCCTTCAACCATTTTCGCCCCTTGTGACTTCAATACCTCCATTTACAAACTTTCAAGGCGGGGGTGGGTGGGTGGGGAATCCCCAGGAAGAGAAAGAGGGCATTGATTCAGATGCTAAATGCAGTTTGGCTCAGCAGGTTTCCCCTCCCCCATCTGTCCCCCCCCCATATCAAACCGAAACTGTCACTCACCACTCGTAATTAGAAGGGTTCCTGCAGCTGGCAGCCCATTCAGATCCCCTTCTGCACCCACACCCTCCTGGGTTTCCGCTTCTCTTTTTTCATTTTTAAATGACTTATGACCATCAGCCTTCCATCCTTCTGAGGTGGGTAAACTGAGGACCCAGATTGATGGGGGAGGGAGGGTAAGTTGCGGACTCTGTAAACCGCTTAGAGAGGGCTGTAAAAGCACTGTGAAGCGGTATATAAGTCTTAGTGCTATTGTTATCCTTCCTTCCTTCCTTCCTTCCTTCCTTCCTTCCTTCCTTCCTTCCTTCCTTCCTTCCTTCCTTCCTTCCTTCCTTCCTTTCCTTCCTTCCCCACTGGTTAGAATACAGTATTGCAGGCTAACTCTGCCCATATACCAGGAGTTCGATCCTGACCGGCTCAAGGTTGACTCAGCCTTCCATCCTTCTGAGGTCGGTAAAGCGAGGACCCAGATTGTTGGGGGCAAGAGGCTGACTCTGTAAACCGCTTAGAGAGGGCTGTAAAAGCACTGTGAAGCGGTATATAAGTCTTAGTGCTATTGTTATCCTTCCTTCCTTCCTTCCTTCCTTCCTTCCTTCCTTCCTTCCTTCCTTCCTTCCTTCCTTCCTTCCTTCCATCCTTCCTTCCTTCCCCACTGGTTAGAATACAGTATTGCAGGCTAACTCTGCCCAAATACCAGGAGTTCGATCCTGACCGGCTCAAGGTTGACTCAGCCTTCCATCCTTCTGAGGTCGGTAAAGCGAGGACCCAGATTGTTGGGGGCAAGAGGCTGACTCTGTAAACCGCTTAGAGAGGGCTGTAAAAGCACTGTGAAGCGGTATATAAGTCTTAGTGCTATTGTTATCCTTCCTTCCTTCCTTCCTTCCTTCCTTCCTTCCTTCCTTCCTTCCTTCCTTCCTTCCTTCCATCCTTCCTTCCTTCCCCACTGGTTAGAATACAGTATTGCAGGCTAACTCTGCCCAAATACCAGGAGTTCGATCCTGACCGGCTCAAGGTTGACTCAGCCTTCCATCCTTCTGAGGTCGGTAAAGCGAGGACCCAGATTGTTGGGGGACAATAGGCTGACTCTGTAAACCGCTTAGAGAGGGCTGTAAAAGCACTGTGAAGCGGTATATAAGTCTTAGTGCTATTGTTACCCTTCCTTCCTTCCTTCCTTCCTTCCTTCCTTCCTTCCTTCCTTCCTTCCTTCCTTCCTTCCATCCTTCCTTCCTTCCCCACTGGTTAGAATACAGTATTGCAGGCTAACTCTGCCCAAATACCAGGAGTTCGATCCTGACCGGCTCAAGGTTGACTCAGCCTTCCATCCTTCTGAGGTCGGTAAAGCGAGGACCCAGATTGTTGGGGGCAAGAGGCTGACTCTGTAAACCGCTTAGAGAGGACTGTAAAAGCACTGTGAAGCGGTGTATAAATCTAAGTGCTATTGCTATCTATCCTCCTTCCTTCCTTCCTTCCTTCCTTCCTTCCCTCCCTCCCTCCCTCCCTCCTTCCTTCGTATCTTTTCTTTTATGTACACTGAGAGCATATGCACCAAGAGAAATTCCTTGTGTGTCGAATCACGCTTGGCCAATAAAAAATTCTATTCTATTCTATTCTATTCTATTCTATTCTATTCTATTCTATTCTATTCTATTCTATTCTATTCTATTCTATTCTTCCCTCTTATTCCCCTTCTCATTCTCCTTCCTGGTGGCGCAGTGGTTAGAATGGAGTATTGCAGGCTGACTCTGCCGACTGCCAGCAGTTCAATCCCGATGGGGCTCAAGGTTGACTCAGCCTTCCATCCTTCCGAGGTGGGTAAAATGAGGACCCAGATTGTTGGGGGCAAGAGGCTGACTCTATAAACCACTTAGAGAGGGCTGTAAAAGCACTGTGAAGCGGTATATAAGTCTAAATGCTATTGCTATCATTGGGCCCAACCTTTCTGCCAAGCAAGAATGTTGACTATAACCATCATAGTCCACTGCCATCATAGACTATAACCATGAGTCCGCTGCCAAGTGTCTGAGTTTCAATCATGTGACTACAGGGATGCTACAACACTCGTGTGAAAAACGGTCATAAGTCACTTTTTTCAGTGACGTAACTTCAAACGGTCACTAAACGAATGGTTGTAAGTTGAGGACTACTGTATGTGGTCATTAAGCAAAACTGACTCCCCCCGTTTGTTTTGCTCATCAAAAGCTGGCTGGGAAGGTCACCAATTGTTGTTGTGGCCCGTACACGGCCTGTGCAGCTAGTAGGTGATTCCGACAGCGAGGAGGCTGGTGTGGTGCTGCGCCAGCAGCCTGTGCAGCTGGCGCTCGAGTCGGACAATGAGGAGGCTGGAGAAGATGTGGTGCCAGAGGCGGGGATTCAGCCAGGGCCTTCAGAACCTGCAGAAGCTCCCATAAGTGAAGAGGAGGCAGGAGTGGCTCCTCAGGAGGAGGTTTCCTCGAGAGTAAGGCTTGGGGCTAATTGGCCACTCCCTTAGCCTATTTAAGGAGGAACGCCGACTGAAGCAATTTGCAGGGAACAACTCTGTTCACATACCTTCATGTCTTGTCTTGCTTATCTTATCAGCTTCCTGCAAATTGCTTCTGGGCATTCTGCCAACCACAGTAAGCTTTCAGTTATTATTCTTTGAATTCTTGGCGGCTGTTAATGCAGTTAATTCACAGCCGTTGTTGTAAAAGACTGGTTTGTTTAATAAACTAAGGTTTGAACGGACTTTGTGTGCGCTGCGTTCTTTGGGGTCGGTAGCTGGGGCAGAACAATTGTGATCACGTGACCCCAGGATGCTGCCATGGGTTGTAAATGTGAAATACTGCCCAAATCAAGATCACATGACCACTGGATGGTGTGGTGGTCATAACTTCAGTTTTTTCCCAGCACCATCGTGATTGTAAACCATTGTCGCACCGTCGTAAGTCAAGGATACTTGACTTACGACGGTGCAAGCAATTGTCTAGATCAGGGGTGTTGAGCTGGTGGCCCGCAGGCCGTCTCATGCAGGCCACGCCCACCCCAGCTCCGCGAATGGGAAAAACATTGCGAAATGTCACGTGAAGGTAACGTGAGGTGGCGAGTTCGACACCCGTGAATCTAGATGGATAAACAATAAGGTGAGAAATTACAGTCGTGGCCAAAATTGTGGAAACCTTTTGGGAAAAGTTGTATTTTCTAAAACTAATAACACCACTTTTATTATTATTATTTGATTATTTGATTTTGATTATTCGATTATTTGATTTTTTTTGTGTTAGTAGTACCATAAAATTATATATCAATGGAAAGATAATTTAATCAAGAATGAAATAACTTTTATGAAGGATGTGCTATTAGAACAGCAGTTACAGTATAAAGAAGCAAAGTGAAACAGGTAGAAAAAAAACAAGATATACAAAAATGATCCCCATGTCAGTTAATCCTTCGTTGGGTAACCTTTAACATGAATGATGGCCTTCCAACGTCTTCCCATGGAGTGAACCAAGTCTTTCAGTTCTGCAGCTGTTCTAATGTGAAACCAAGATTGAAGGATGGCTTCGATTAACTGGGTTTTATTGCTGGGTTGCTTCTGACTAACAAGTTTCTTTAGCTGGCTCCATAGATTTTTCCATTGGGTGAAGGTCTGGGCTATTCCCAGGCCATTCCGGCAGTGGAATAGGATTATCTTGAAACTCCAAAAAAAAAAAAAAAAAAAAAAAGGGGTGTTATTAGCCATCAAACCTCAAAAATACACTTTTTCCAACAAGGTTTCCACAAGTTTGGCCACTACTGTGAGTTGTAGGCTTCAGCCCTGGGAAAGCATACGAGGGTGTTAAAGAGGGATCGATTCTCACGTGAAGCCGGAAAAAAACGAGAGAAAAACGAGGGAAAGAATACAAGGGACAGACCTCATCAGGCAGAGCGAAAGAGGAAAACATCTCTAGTCTGAGAGGCACCATGGAAAAGGCTGCCTGTACAAGCCGGAGGCATCTGGGTGAATTAATGTGACTTAAGATTCTCCTTCTGAGGCAGGTTCAGGCAGGTCAAGGTGGAATGAGCTCAAACTTGTGCTTCAGAAAAATAAAGAGAGAGAGGGGTGGGGGAGAGAGAGAGAGGGAGAGGGAGAGAGAGAGAGAAAGAGAGAGAAACAGCTCTGGGCCTTGAGCGGGTGCAAGTTTTTTTTCTGTTGGGATGACTGGAATCACGGAATCATGGAGACCACGTATTTGCCATATCTTTATTGCACTGGGACCACACTGCAAACAAATCCACGGAAAGGAGGAAAAAGGAAGAAAGAAAGAAAGAAAGAAAGAGAGAGAGAGAGAGAGAGAGAGAGAGAGAGAAAGAAAGAAAGAAAGAAAGAAAGAAAGAAAGAAAGAAAGAAAGAAATTAGAAAGAAAGGAGGGAGGGAGGGAGGGAGGAAGGAAGAGGAAGAGAGGAGTGAGGAGGGAAGAAAAGAGGGAGGGAGAAAGAAGGAAAGAAGGGAGGAGAGAGGATGGAAGGAAAGGAGGGAGGGAGGGAGAAAGGAAGAGGAAGGGAGGAGTGAGGAGGGAAGGAAAAGAGGGAGGGAGAAAGAAGGAAAGAAGGGAGGAGAGAGGATGGAAGGAAAGGAGGGAGGGAGGGCGGAAGGAAGAGGAAGGGAGGAGTGAGGAGGGAAGGAAAAGAGGGAGGGAGAAAGAATGGAGGAGAGAGGATGGAAAGAAAGGAGGGAGGGAGGGAGAAAGGAAGAGGAAGGGAGGAGTGAGGAGGGAAGGAAAAGAAGGAGGGAGAAAGAAGGAAAGAAGGGAGGAGAGAGGATGGAAGGAAAGGAGGGAGGGAGAAAGGAGACAGGATGGAAGGAGGGAGGGAGGAAGGAAGGAAGGAAGGAGAGGATGGAGAGTGGGAGGGAGAAAGGAAGGGGACAGGATGGAAAGAGGCAAGAGGGAGGGAAGAAGGAAAGAAAGAAGGAAGGAGGGAGGGAGGAAAGAAGGAAAAAAAGAAGGGAGGAAGGAAGGAAGGAGGAAGGAAAGAAGGGAGGGAGGGAGGGAGGGAGGGAGGAAGGAAGGAAGGAAGGAAGGAAGGAAGGAAAGAAGGAAGCCATAAAATTCTACTGCCGCTGAAAGCAGCTTCTGGTTTTTTTTCCCCCTTTAATCTGTGTTTTTTTTTTGTTGTTTTTTTTTAAACTTGGATATGTATATATTTACATAAAAGAAAACTATCAAAAGCAGATTTGAGAAAAAGCAGCAGCTCAGCTTCAGCAGTCCAGAAAGAGAAGAAAGAGCTGCTTACTTTCGGATGGATAAATAGTACCATTTATCTGTGGCGGAGGTTGGGTTTCTTTCTTTCTTTCTTGTTTAAACATCACTCTGTAAAACCGCATTCAAGTATTCTCGCCGATGCACGGATTGTCCCGCTCTTCTTTTGACGAAGCTGCTGCACTTTTGTGGAGGGTGGTCCTTTCTGGGGTGGGTGGGTGGTTGAGGTGGGGGATTTGGCTTGGCCCGTAGCTGGCTCAGTCTTGGAAATGCTGGGGAGCAAGTGGGAGAACTTTGGCAGCCAGGAAGGAGCAAGAGAAAAGGAGGACAACGCCTTGAAGGTAGACACGAGGAAGTAAGATTTCAGGACCACGTTGAAGGAAGCATCCATAGCGTGGCCTTCTCCGTTCCTGACCCTTTCCTTCTCTCCCTTCGTTAGGGAGAGAATATTTATACTCTAACCTTTCCCAAAAAGCTCTTCCGGTGTGCACGGTCTCCAAATTCTTAATCCATTCACCTCTTTCGCTACCCCGACCTCCCACAAACCCAGATTCAAGATCTAGGAGCGCGTCAAGCAGCGACCAAGAGCTGGGACTTCTCTTCTTTGGAATCCTCTTGGAGACCACCTTGAGGGTGGTAGGCAATCCGTCGCTCCCTCCCTCGTCCAAAGGTAGCGTTTTCCGTTTATTAAAAAAGAAGAAGTAGAAGAACACAACACGACCGTCTCCTCTATAAATACAAAATATTAAATAAGGACCGGCTTTCTGTACAAAGGAAAAGGAAGGAAAGAACGAGAGGGCTACTCCAGCCAGTGAGAAGATCCCGTTTCATAATCTTCCGTATTTTTATTTTTTTTCATTTTCCTAAGTCGATAGGATTGGTTTGGAAAACTGCAACACGGACAAGTGGATCCAGTAACAGTAACAGAGTTGGAAGGGACTTCGGAGGTCATCAAGTCCAACCCCCTGCTCACGCCGGAGACCTGTACTAGGGATTCGAACTGTCAAACGGCCGAACTTTCTGATCGACAAGCTCAGTGTCTTCGCCAGCGAGCCACCAGATATGTGGATGACTTTTCGGCATTTCCTACCGGGTCTTCTCAGCGGTTGGGGAGGAGGTGGTGGTGCCACTTGCGCTGGAGGATCAGGACGAAGAAAGAAGTGGGGGGCCCACGAATTCACTGGCCGCTTGGAGAAATGAAAGCACCGGGGGGGGGGGAGAGGGGAAGGTGGGGCTTGCCAGAAGCTCCGCCCACAGGTGGACTCCAAAGCCCTCGTTGACGATGGAGAATAATTTAGAACCTAAGGCAAGTGAGGCTGGATGGAAAAAAAAAAACATGGTGGGTGACCACGTCCCACTGAGAACACGTGGATGGTCCCGAGAGCTGTTGACGGCCGAGCTACCTGTTATTCTCAGTCTGATCTGTTGCAGAGTCTATGCCTTAGCTACTTACTTGGAGAACAATTAAAAGAGCAATTTCTGAATTCACTGAATTCAAACGTGGCCTACGCACACAGTCTTTCGCGAGACTGTTGGGATGGTGGCTTGGTCGACGTGTTGGTCTTTCTTCAGCGGCGTTGAAGGAAGTCTGTCCGTTGTCACTACCTCTCGGTCGTGACGGTGCTCCTAGAGGAGGCAAAGTCATTCTCCACCACCTTGTTGTAACTTCCTTTTTCTATACAGTCCCTGACGGCCTGCAGGACTATCCGGAGCCTCCGATCCATCGCTTGGAGGTGTAGTTTGTACAAGATGGGGGCGATTTTGTCCTCCAGCAAAGATTGTTCCATCAGCTGGCTCAGTTTGTACTCCTCCTTGGCCAGGAGCTGTAAACGCAGGTAGGTGGACTTCCGTATTCTAGGAGGAAGAAGCAGTTGGAAGGTGAGAGAGGTGGAGCACGCTTGGGCTATGGGTTTTTTTTTTTTTTTTTAATCCTGTGTTTAGCAGAACTGGTTTCTGGAAGGACTCATTCTGGATTCCAACTATATGGTCTACCATGATTCAACACTGAACAACTAGTTTTACCCATAACAGAAAATTCTGTCTGTCAGTCTACTTGCCATCTATCTATTATCTATCCATCTGAATCTATCATTTCCCTCCCTCCCTTCCTCCCTCCCTCTCTTTCTCTCCCCATCCATCCATCCATCCATATCTACCTATTACCTATCTACTTATCATCCATCCATCTCTCTCTCTCTCTCTCTCTCTCTCTCTCTCCATATCTATCTATCTATCTATCTATCTATCTATCTATCTATCTATCTATCTATCTATCTATCTATCATCTATCTCGCTATCCATCCATATCTATCTATCATCTATCTATCTATCTATCTATCTATCTATCTATCTATCTATCTATCTATCTATCTATCTATCTATCATCATCATCTATCTCGCTATCCATCCATCCATATCTATCTATCTATCTCGCTATCCATCCATATCTATCTATCTATCTATCTATCTATCTATCTATCTATCTATCTATCTATCTATCTATCTATCTATCTATCTATCTATCTATCTACCTACCTACCTACCTACCTACCTACCTACCTATCTCCATCCATCTATCCATCCATCCATTCATAGCTAGCTATATCATATCTATATCTAGCTAGCTATCCTTCCAACCACCTATCGTATATATATATATATATTCTATATCTATCTATCTATCTATCTATCTATCTATCTATCTATCTATCTATCTATCTAATCTATCCATCATCTCTCCTCTCTCTCCTATCTATCATCTCTCAATCACTGATTGCAGGGGTGTTTAGACATCCTGAACTTTAAGGACTGATTGTAACCACCAGTCATTCGATGCCCTTATAACACAAATGGTTGTGATCTTCAATCAAGGACTCTTGTGTTTACAGCCTCCAAAATCCTCCCTAAATTGATCCCCAATGAAGAGAAGAAGAAGAAGAAAAAGAAAATAAATAAATGCCAAACATACCGGCAACACTGATTTAAAGGCACCAAGATAGACAGTTCATCGTGAGAATATTTCCCAAACCTGCAGGAAAGAAGAACACAAGAAGCATTCACTAGAAATACACTTTCTGCCTCAAATTCTTGGCGAAGAGTCAGGGCAGAAACTGAATGCACTCTTTAATGCCATGATTTTTAGCCATGGGCCGAACTTCAGGTCTGGAGCCAAAGAGATGTTTTGCAGGAAACGTGGGCAGGCCTCCTGAGCCTCACCACAAGTCTTCAAAGAAAATATTATTATTTTTCTTGACAACCTTCACAGGTCTGTAAAGCAACGGAAAGTCGAACTGTGATCATAAGCACAGTCATAGAATAGAATAACAGAGTTGGAAGGGACCTTGGAGGTCTTCTAGTCCAACCCCCTGCTTAGGCAGGAAATCCTATGCCCTTTCAGACAGATGGTTATCCAATCTCTTCTTAAAAACTTCCAGTGTTGGAGCATTCACAACTTCTGGAGGGAAGCCGTTCCACTGATTAATTGTTCTCACTGTCAGGAAATTTCTCCTTAGTTCTAGGTTGCTTCTCTCCTGGTTTCCACCCATTGCTTCTTGTCCTGCCCTCAGGTGCTTTGGAGAATAGCTTGACTCCCTCTTCTTTGGGGCAGCCCCTGAGATGTTGGAAGGCTGCTATCATGTCTCCCCTAGTCCTTCTCTTCATTAAACTAGACATACCCAGTTCCTGCAACCGTTCTTCATATGTTTTAGCCTCCAGTCCCCTAATCATCTTGGTTGCTCTTCTCTGCACTCGTTCTAGAGTCTCAACATCTTTTTTACATCGTGGCGACCAAAACTGGATGCCGTATTCCAAGTGTGGCCTTACCAAGGCCTTATAAAGTGGTACTAACACTTCACCTGATCTTGATTCTATCCCTCTGTTTATGCAGCCCAGAACTGTGTTGGCTTTTTTGGCAGCTGCTGCACACGGCTGGCTCCTATTTAAATGGTTGTCCACTAGGACTCCAAGATCCCTCTCACAGTTACTACTATTGAATTAGGTACCACCTATACTGTACCTGTGCATTTGGTTTTTCTTGCCTAAATGCAGAACCTTACTTTTCATGGTTTCATTTGGCAATTGTTTTGCTTAACGACCGAGTTGTCAGCCCCAACTGTGGTCACTAAATGAGGACGACCTGTATAGATTGCCGATCTCTGAGCTAGAAAAACTACTAGTCTGGTAAAGTGACCTAATGGGCATATTTACGTCTTTTTTTCAGTCAAAAGAAAAGCGGTGAAGAATAAGCCAGAATAAACAGGGAAGATTTAAGTATGATCAACCGACCCCACCCTTCCTCTCCCATAATTACCCTCTTCCATTGTCTAAGTGGATAATAAAAGTATTATTTCCAAACTTCTCAAAAGTCTCATAATGGTGTCGATCCATATTACCTGTAAAAGAGGAGGCAAAATTAAAAAAAAGGCAAAATGTTTAGCAGAACGTCATGTTGGAGATCTTAAGCAAATTAACAGCAGACGAACTCAGAACATGGAATAATAGTGTCAGGTTTTGATGTCATCTCAAATAAATTGCACTCCCAAACAATTAATCTTTGCTGAAATATTCCATTTATTGAGTACGACAGATCTGGCCCCGACTTCATCGTAGCCGATACTAACCCTCTGACCCCCAAACCCTTCCCTTTCCCTTCCCCAATTCTCATCTTCTCATTGGCCATCTTCCAAGTCAGTCTCCCCACCTTCTGAACTCAGCCCACAGGAATGCCCCCCTCCCATCCCATCTCCTAGGGGATATTATCTACAGAGAAAATAAGTAGGTGAAAAGTCAAGCCTCGTCTCCTCCTTTTTATGGCAGCATCAGAATGCTGACAAATAGGTTTGAAAGAGAACCTGGAGGTCTTCTAGTAATCCAACCCCCTGCTCAAGGAGGAGACCCTACACCATTCTGGCTGTCCAATGCCTTTCAAGAGGAAACAGGATTGCCTTATGGTCCTTCATCCCATGATCAAAATCAACCTAGAAATTTCCTGACAGAAGAACTTCAGAAGTTGTGGCTGCTCCAACACTGGAGGTTTTTAAGAAGAGATTGGACACCCATTGGTCTCGAATGGTGTAAGGCCCGTGATGGTGAACCTATGGCATGCGTGGCAGAGGTGGCACACAGAGCTCGCTCTGTGGGCATGCGCGCTGTTGCCAGCTGCTTTTCTGGTTTCCGGTGTGGGCACCGGGGCGCCGGAAAATGGCCCAAAAAACAGGCCATTTTTCAGGCTGTTTTTTGGGCCGTTTTCAGGCCTTTTTTGGGCCATGTTTTGGGCCATTTTCTGGCTGTTTTTCAGGCTGTTTTTGGGCCCTTTTCAGGCCATTTTTCAGGCTGTTTTTGGGCCATTTTCAGGCCTTTTTTGGGCTGTTTTTGGGGCCATTTTCAGGCTGTTTTTCTGGCTGTTTTCTGGGCCCTTTTCAGGCCATTTTTCAGGTCATTCTCCAGGCCATTTTCTGGGGTGTTTTTTAGGCCATTTTCAGGCCATTTTCAGGCTGTTTTTCAGGCCGTTTTCAAGATGTTTTCAGGCCATTCTTGGGCCAAAAACAGCCCAAAAAACAACCTGAAAATGGCCCGAAAAATGACCTGAAAACAGCCAAAAAAACCAGCCAAAAAAACACATGCATGCACCGGCCAACTGGTCTTTGGATTTCCAGTGCTCTGGAACATGCATGCACATACATGTACATTCCAGTTTGGGCATTCGATGCTGAAAAGGTTCACCATCATGGGTGTAGGGTCTCCTCCTTGGAGCAGGGAGTTGGATTATAAGACCTCCAAGGTCCCTTCCAACTGATATTCTGCTATTCGCCAAGAAAGTCATTAATGTTGTGTCCCTTCCAAATAAGCCAAAACAACAACTAGCAGCAAAAAAATAAATAAAAATCTACAAATTATACATGTTCTACCACTAAAACTGCCCAAATTCTAAGAGTGCTACTCCATTTCAGAAGGCGGCAAACATACCCATCAGAAAATCAAATATGGTCATGTCCATTATATCCAAGATCCTGGTTCCCCGGTCGTACGGTGGCGTTTGCTTAACCTCTTCGCAATATTCTGGATCAACTTCCCACCTGGATGAGAAGAAATAATACAGATTGGGAAGCTTAGCCACCGACAATGCTCCTCCTTTTGATATCTGCAAGGATTGAGCGGGTGGGTGTGAGTTTAACAGAGGAAATATGCACATTTATATGTTAAAGATATACCGTGTTTCCCCGAAAATAAGACCCTGTCTTATATTTTTTTGAACCCTGAAATAAGCACTTGGCCTTATTGCCATGTGCTCAAAAGCCCGATTGGGCTTATTATCAGGGGATGTCTTATTTTGGGGGAAACAGGATAGCAGGCATGGTAGCTCAGTGGCTAAGACGCTGAGCTTGTTGATCGAAAGGTCGGCAGTTCAGCGGTTCGAATCCCTACTGTTGCGTAACGGGGTGAGCTCCCGTGACTTGTCCCAGCTTCTGCCAACCTAGCAGTTTGAAAGCACATAAAAAATGCGAGTAGAAAAATAGGGACCACCTTAGGTGGGAAGGGAACAGCATTCTGTGCACCTTTGGCATTGAGTCATGCCAAATGACTACGGAGACGGAGCCAGGAGAAAAAAATGCGGGGGAAAATATTATTTCTCCCCTACCTGCAAAATAAGTTGGATTCTAGTTTAACTAGGTGCTAAAGTATTAGTCCAGCTGCATGGAGGTTGTGACGTTTTGGTTTTTAGATTTTAGAACAAAATCCCGACAGCCAAACCATCTGGGTTAAACGAAGACGTGGGGGGCCATCCCGATAAAGCCAACATGGCTCAGCCCAACCTCTGCTCTTTTGTCTTCCTACTGTGTCTCTTCTGCGTTTGGCAGACAGATGGCTTCGTTCTGCTCAGCGGTGGTGGAATTAAAGTCTGGCTAGGCAACAATGGAGAACTGACAGCTTGAGGCATGGGGGTTGCAGCAGAAGCAGCGGGCTGGCTCTTAACCATAACACTTACTCGGCTTTCTTGCGTTTATGGTAGGAACGTCGCCACGGGTTCCTCCAGGTTTTCCGTTTGGCTAAAGACAAGTCGGGCAAGAAGGCCGCCATGGAACCTTCAATCTGGTCCGGTTTGCCACAAAGGGCATGCTCCGTCGAACAGTAGTAGGAGCATTCTCCGTAGAAGCAGATGTTGTTGGCTGCAGAAAGAAGGAGAAACATGGTGGGACAACCGACATGGGTGGAAGAGAATATCTGTGGCTCAAGGTTGAACTGTGGGGTCCCGGGTACTCTTTGAGTTGGGTTGGTTTTTATGGGTGCTTCATGACCCAGCTAGGTAACATCCTCAGGGCTAAAAGGGAATGGGGGAAGGAAGAGGAGGAGGAGGAGGAGGACTGTGAGGTCCTTGGTGCTCTCTGAGGTTGGATGTTTTCTTGTGGATGATTCATGACCAAACTACATAACATCATCAGAGCTAGAAGGTGAAGGAGAGGAGGAGGAAGAAGAGAAGGAGGAGGAGGAGGAGGAGGAGGAGGAGGAGGAGGAGGAGGAGGAGGAGGAGGAGGAGGATTGTGAAGTTCTTGGTGTTCTCTGAGGTTGGATGTTTTCTTGTGGATGATTCATGACCCAACTACCGGTAGTAACCTCATCAGTGCTAGAAGAGAATTGGGTTTGTGGAATAGAGGAAGAGGAGGAGAACTGTGGGGTCCATGATGCTCCCTGAGTTTGGTTGATTTTTATAGATGTTTCATGACCCAATTAGGTAGCATCATCAGCGCTAGAAAGGAGTTGGGTTGATGTGAGTGTTTTATTCTTGGTGGTTCCTTAATTAGGCTGTTGTTTATAGTTTTTGTCTATGTTGGTAGTTCCTTGATTGGGGTTCCATTTACTTCTTGATTGTGGGTCTAGTGTGGTGTTAATCCCTTGTTATTTGGGTGTTGATTGCTGAAGAGGAGGTGTTTTGGGTCTTTTTGTTTCCTTCTAGTCTTTTTTATTGTCTCTTTCAAATGGTATGTAAATGTCACTTATCTCTATGTGCCTGTTGATGGCTGATTTGCCTGAATGCCAGACTTCCAGGAATTCTCTAATGTTTTTGAACTTGGCTTGGTTTATTAGGAGAGCAATCCCACCTCTCTTCTACTCTAATGATGTTACCGAGTTCGGTAATGAAACACTTGCAAGAAAACAACAAAGCTCAGAAAGCACCAAGGACCCCATAACTAACCTCTTCTAGAATCAGAAACTGGAATCAGAGACCCCTCAAGGCAGTGATGGTGAACCGGTGGCACGCGTGCCACAGGTGGCACGCGTAGCCATATCAGTGGATACGCGAACTCAGCTCCGGTGTGCAGTTGTGCACTGACCAGCTGATTTTTGGGCCTTCTGGGCACACCAGAAGTAGGAAACAGGCTGTTTCCTGCCTTCGGAGGGCCTCGGAGAGCGGTGGAGAAGGCCCGTTTTTTTGCTGCCCCCAGGCTCTAGAGCCTTTCTAGGAGTCTGGGGAGGGCGAAAACGGCCTTCCCCACTCCCCCAGAGGCCCTTCGGAGGCCAAAAACAGCCCGTTTGCCAACTTCTGGTGGGCCCAGAAGGCCCGAAAATCAGCTGGTCCCACCGGAAGCTGGCAAATGGGCTGTTTCCAGGCTATGGAGGGCCTCTGGGGGTGGGGGTGGGGAAGGCTGTTTTTGCCCTCCCCAGACTCCTAGAAAGGCTCTGGAGCATGGTGAGAGAGAAAAACAGGCCTACCAAGCCATCGCGGGCCAGGAGCAGGGGGAGTGTGTGTGTGGGGAGGTCGCGCATGCATGCACAGGGGTGGGGCGCATAGAATTATGAGTGTGGGCACGCATGGACATGACACCCCTCCCCGCTCCTGGTATGCGATGGCAAAAAGGTTAGCCATCACTGCCTTAAGGGAACTAAACTCCCTCAAAAGAAGTGGGTCGGGGACGAGTAGAACAAGGAGAACCTCTGAAACAGTTGCACAGGTCGCAGAAATATCTTTCGATTTCTATAAATAAGAGCTTCTCGTCCGATTATTTAAAAAATGAAAACCACCTTCCGATCATCACATTGTCAAGGTCATTTTTTAGGGCTCGAGGGGGATGATTCTGTGACTTGCTGAGAATTGGCTGAGACACCTACGTTGATTGTTGGATTTCACCTTTTTTTTTGTTGTTGCCCAAATCAGCTTCTTCAACAGTTGCTGACTCAAACAAGCAAGTGTGAACTGACTCCGTTTTTCAAGCTGGCACCGGATGGTGAGAAAACTCTTGCCAGCAGCGAGGAATCTGTGAACGAGGGTGAGTTGTGAACCAACTTACATTATTTAAGCTCCTGCACGCTGGCACTCCTTAATCGCCAAAGATGGTTCCATTTACTGTATAACTCAGTGGTGAAATCCAAATTTTTCTACTATCGGTTCTGTGGGTGTGGCTTGGCGGGCATGGCAGGGGAAGGATACTGCAAAATCTCCATTCCCACCCCACTCTGGGACCAGCCAGAGGTGGTATTTGCTGGCTCTCCAAACTACTCAAAATTTCCGCTACTGTTGTGACCCAGTTCCAAGTAGTTAGTATTAAATACAAACAGTTTTATACCCCTCAAACCCTGATCATTTCTGAGAGTGGTGCAGTGGCCTAGAGGTGCACTTCTCGCCTCACAATCAGGACACTGTGAGTTCGATCCTAGGTAGAGGCAGATATTTCTCTCTCTGGGCACAATGAGAAATATATGTGAACAAAACTCCTCATCGGCAACAAGAAAGGCATCCGGCCAGTAAACACTCGGCTAGCTCCATTCAGTTGCCCAGACTCCACCCCGCCAGGGATTATGGGGCCGTTAAAAGAAGATGATGAATACTGTCCCGGGGGTACGTGATTGCCATTTGTAACCTTCCCATCCAGCTTCCGACAAGCAAAGTCAACGGGGGGGGGGGGGACGACTTGGATTCACTTAACGGCTGCATGACTCGCTTAACCACCGTGCCAAAAAACATCGTAACATTGAATGTGACTCTCTTCACAATCGCTTAGCAAGATTAAACAATGGTCTCGATGGCGGTCGTAAATTGAGAACTACCTGTTTGTCTGACTTGAGTTCCCCATAACTTTTGAAACAACCATTTCCCTCTCTTTGCCATAAGGACAATTTAACAGTTTGCCACTATTCTTTCTTTCCCAACCTGGGGGATGTAAATAATCCTGAGCACATTCTTTAAAAAAAAAAAAAATTGTTGAAAAGATTCTAATCTCCCTTTTCTTCTTGCAAGTAAGTGAAGCAAAGCTGCTATTGTCAATTTCCCAAAAGGTGGGGGCTGGGGAGGAACGACAGGGGTGGAAATCGATAAACCTCTGTGATTGGTCAAGGGAAACAAAAGTCCCCAGAACTCGCATTGATTTTGGCAAATGATTATTTCGAAAATTACAGCCGGAGTTATTAAAGTTTCTCTCCCACCGGAGTGCTAACAAATCATTCCTCCATGCCATTCTTTAAGGCTAGCAAGGTGTAGAAAGGCATTTAAGGAATGACTGAGCTATTTCTATTCACTCCACTTTGGGTGCAAGGTTTTCCTCCCTCCCTCCCTTCCCCCCTCCTCCTTTCCGTCCTTCACTCTCTCCCTCTTTTCCTCCCTCCCTCCCTTCCTTCTTCCCTCCCTCTCTCCCTCTTTTCCTTCCTTCCTTCCTCCCTTCCTCTCTCCCTCTTTTCCTTCCTCTCCCTCCCTCTTTTCTTTCCTCCCTCCCTCTTTTCCTCCCTCCCTCCCTCCCTTCTTCCCTCCCTCTCTTCCTTCCTTCCCTCCCTCCCTTTCCCTCTTTTCCTTCCTTCCTTCCTCCCTTCCTCTCCCTCTTTTCCTCCCTCCCCCTCCCTCTTTTCTTTCCTCCCTCCCTCTTTTCCTCCCTCCCTCCCTCCCTTCCCTTCTCTCTCTCTTTTCCTTCCTTCCTTCCTCCCTTCTTCCATCCCTCCCTCTCTTCCTTCCTTCCCTCCCTCTCTCCTCCTTTCCTCCCTCCCTCTTCTTCCCTCCCTCCCTCCCTCCCTCTCTTCTTTCCTTCCCACCCTAACTCTCTCCCTCTTTTCCTTCCTTCCTTCCTTCCTTCCTTCCTTCCTTCCTTCCTTCCTTCCTTCCTTCCTTCCTATCATCTCTCTCTTCCCTCCCTCTTTTTCTTCCCCTCTCTGCTCTCCCATGCCTCCTTCCTCCCTCTCTCCCTCTCTTCCTTCCTTCCCTCCCTCTCTCCCTCCCTCCCTCCCTTCCCCCTTTAAAAATTTAAACCCATTTTAAAAGCCCATTTACCAGTGGACTTTTTCTTGTTTTGACGAGGAACAAGAGTTCGGTGGAGGCTTCCCCAATTCCTGCCTTTACGGTGAGAATTTTTCAGCTAGGTCTCCTGAATCTAATCCCGAGAGATTTGATCCCAGCAGTGTCAACCAAGCAGCAACCTTGCTTACTAAAACAGAGCAAAAGATCCCAGCCTTTTGGGAGACCCTCACTTGCACTCCCAGGTCTACCTGGAATGGTTTCTAAGACAGAGCATCACCAAAGCAAGTGTGGGTTTCCAGAGGCATGAAATGCCACGCTGGTGTCTAAGATCCCCATCCTCTCCAGAAGTTGATATAATTCAGGTCTTGCCCACACAACGCATCTCCTTTTGGCTCACAAGAGGCAGCCAATCAAGCCTTTTGCCTAGCCGTAAATTGGGATTTGGTTCAAATGTTTACACCGGCACCATCATCATCTTCTTGATTTAATTTCTGGGCTTGCTGCTGTTGCCATTAATAATGGAAGTCAAAGGTGGGGGGGGGTGTCTCCTTGCCAAATCCCCAAACTGATGAACACAACCTGAGTACGAACCGCTGCCTTTTCGATAGCGGCAATTCAGATGCAACCAGAAAGCGATAACAAAGCAGAAGTGAAGAAACAGGAAAGGCAGGATCAGTGGCAGGATTCAGCCAGTTCTGTCCGGATTGTGCGAACCGGTAGCGGTGACTGTGGGAGGCTCCGCCCACTCGCCCGGATATAATGCACGACTACTGCACATGTGCTCACATTTGCGAACTGGTAGGGAAGGTAAATGAATCCTACCTCTGGGCAGGATCCAGTGGGAAGCCAAAAAGTTACCTACTGGATCCTGCGCACTACTAGATCCCTGGCTTCCTTCTGGATGGAAATTAATCCTCCATTTTGCCGAGCGAATCTGAGAGGCTGAATCACCAGGCTGACCAATGAAAGAACACGATGGCCACAAACCTTTTTGGTGGACCTGAACGCTGTTATGTGCGAAAGTTCATGGTCCTCGTTTTAATTGCCGCCTGTCACCTGGAACCTATTTTGATGCCCAGGAGGTCAACTAAGTCTTCCCATACCTGGTGAGATAAAAAATGTCCTCCATAGTTTTTTGTCACGAGTGACGTCCCTTATTTCTCTGGTCATATTAACCAGTCTGCCTGCAACTGGTGGGACGCGACGGAAATCCAGGATCCTGGAAGGAAAACAGGAAGAGATGGTTTCGATCTGGTAAATCCCACAAAAACAAAAATCTTCTGCAGGATGGGCCATAAATATCGTAATGGGTTAGTCAGTTAGACCTCATAACTGTCAAAAAATAATGCAAAAATAAAAAAAAGAGGGGGTTGGATTAATCAAGATTAAAACCTGGCTTGTGCATTCTGCTTGTTGGGACTTATTGAGATTTGAAACTTACGGGGCCTTAAAACACTTGAGAAACGGTCTAGTGGGAACCTCTCCTAGGATGTACCAATTCAGTCCTTCAGACTTTGGGAGAAGCTCCTCTCTTTAGTGCTGTAGATAGGCAATTGTCTAAGGGACTGTTTGCCAAAAGTAGATCTTTCCAGTGCTAATATTTACTTTATGGAACTGTCCACCTTTGAAGGCATATCAGAAATCATCATCAATTCTACTTCACTGTGGACTTCCATGTGATCTCTTATGGTGGAGGAGTAGGAGTAGGAAGAAGACGAAGACGAAGGAGGAGGAGGAGGAGGAGGAGGAGGGGGAGGAGGAGGAGGAGGAGGAGGAGGAGGAGAAGAAGAAGAAGAAGAAAAAGAAGAAGAAGAAGAAGAAGAAGAAGAAGAAGAAGAAGAAGAAGAAGAAGAAGAAGGAGGAGGAGGAGGAGGAGGAGGAGGAGGAGGAGGAGGAGGAGGAGAAGGAGGAGGAGGAGGAGGAGGAGGAGGAGGAGGAGGAGGAGGAGGAGGAGGAGAAGAAGAAGAAGAAGAAGAAGAAGAAGAAGAAGAAGAAGAAGAAGAAGAAGAAGAAGAAGAAGAAGAAGAAGAAGAAGAAGAAGAAGAAGAAGAGGAAAGAAGATTGGGGAAGGAGAAGGAGGAGGAGAAGGAGGAGGAGAAGGAGGAAGAGGAGGAGAAGAAGAAGAAGAAGAGGAAGAGAAAAGGAAGAGGAAGAGGAAGAGGAAGAAGAAGAAGAAGAAAGATTAGGGAAGGAGAAGGAGGAAGAGGAGGAGGAGGAGGAGAACAAGGAGAAAGAGAAGAAGGAGAAGAAGAAGAAAAAACAACAACAACAACAACAACGGAATGACTTCCTACACAGTCCTGTTGTAAAATACTGAAAAACGGACTCAACTGTTAGGGTGTCCAAACATCGCATTCAGCTCACTCCCCCGCCTTCCCATTTTACCCCTCTCCCTCTCCCCTCGTTTACCTGTCCAGGTGAAATGCTGCAATCTCAGCATTGTGTCTCTCGTAGTCGGAAAAATAAAAAAAGTCAGGAGGGGTTTCCTGCTCCCTCGTTTGCCTACAAAGGACAAGAAAGAGAAAAATAAACGCTCGGATGACATAAAACGGCAAAGAGGGAATCCCTGATTTATACCCATCCCTAAAAATGGGTGCAACTTGTATTTACGCAGATATTTTAAAAAAACAACTACAACAACTGTACAAAACGTAGCCTTGCCACATTAATTTTGGGGATCCTTTTGCTCCCTATTATCACCTCCAGGTTGGGGTGCGGAAATCAGAGGGTCATCCAGCTGACCCCAACCAGAAACTGTGTTAGAGAGACAAAGAAAAGGGGGAAAAAAGATTTACCGTATTTTTCAGAGTATAAGACGCACTCCCCCTCCCCCAAAAGAGGGTGAAAATTTGGTGCGTCTTATACACTGAACGTAGTCCTGCCCACCAACTGGCCCCCACCCATTGGCCTCTGCCTCCCAGCAATTTACCTCCTTGCAGCAAACAGCCAACAGCCTGTTTCAGCTTCAGCACAACCTGATTAGCACAAGCAGCTGATTGTCGGTTGGATCGGCCTCCCGACCCTCAGCTGTTTCAGGCTGCAGGGATTGCCATTGCCTATTGCCGTGTGGATCTCCGCTGTTTGCTGCAAGGAGGCAAATTGCTGGGAGGCAGATTTTTTTTTCTTGTGCTAATCAGGCTGTGCTGAAAATGAAAATGAAACTAAAGCAGGCTGTTTGCTGCAAGGAGGCAAATTGTTGGGAGGCAGAGGCAGATTTTTTTTTTCTTGTTTTCCTCCCCCCAAAAAGGTAGGTGCATCTTATAGTCCGGAGCGTCTTATACTCCGAAAAATGTGGTAATTTATATTTTCAATACGTGCTGTCTTAATTCATCCTTTCCCATCAAATATGCAACCCACAATGGAATTTGCCTTCGGTTCTCGCTCCTGCTGAATTTCACTCTGACTTTTTGAACAATTATCCACTCCTAGGGCTGCTTTGTGTATAACATTTCTCCATTTAGGAAAACAGCACACAACAAGGAATGCATTCAGGAAAATTTGCTTACACGATGGGGAAATTGTGAGAAAACACGTGATTTTAAGCGTGCAGGCTTTTTATGAAGCCACACACATTGGCATGGAAGCAGGAGAGGGCCAGGGTGTACTTGGAAAACAAACCAACCAGAGGAAAAGAAAAAAAGAAAAAAGAGAGAGCAAAGCAAAATATTTTAAAGTCAGAAGATGGAAGGCGTGTAAGTTTTTCCTGGCGGCAGGCAGGCACACAGCCTCAAGGATAACCAAAGTAAGTAGGATTAGGACAAACATCGATATCGTCGGATTTTGTTGAATTTGACCATGACTTAAAATCAGCTTCGATGTATACAACCGTCACAAAATCTGTTGTATGATCTTTTGTCTTTTTTTAAAAGAGGAAGAGGAAGACTGCGGAGTCCTTGGTGCTCTCTGAAAGTGGGTGTTTCCTTGCACAAGTTTCATAACCCAACTAGGTAATATCATCAGTGCAAGAAAGGAGTGGGGTTTCCAGTGAGGAGGAGGAAGAGAAGGAGGACGACTGTGGGGTCCTAAGTACTCTCTGAGTTTCGTTGATCCAACCTGATCCAACCAGGTAACATCATCAATGCACTGAGTAACTCGATGCAATGCACTGATGATTTATTTATTTATTTTATTGGTTCGATTTATATGCCGGAGACTCAGGGCGGCTTACAATGCGTTAAGCAACAGCCTTCATACTTTTGTATATGACTGCTTAGTAGGGCTTTCGGGGCTCCCCAAGCGGTGTTCTTTTTTTTATACAAAGTCAGTTTATTGCCCCCACAATCCGGGTCCTCATTTTACCTACCTCGAAAGGATGGAAGGCTGAGTCAACCTTGAGCCTGGTGAGATTCGAACTTGCAGTAACTGCAGGCAGCTGGTGCTAGTTAACAGCACTTTAGTCTGCTGCGCCACCAAGGCTCTTAGCTAGTCGGATCACGAAACGTCTGCGAGAGAACCACCAAATCCAAAGAGCACCAAGGACCCCACAATTATTGTAATTGTTGAGTTCACAGCCTTGTCAGGTTTCTGGAGATGTTTTTTTAAAATGAACATTTATTTGCAAAGTTTTCTCTGCTATTAATAAAAAAAAAAAGAACAGCTTGCTCACTGGTTCCCAGACAGTGGTGGCAAAGGAACGAAGGAGGTCTCCCCTCAAAATATATCCAGGGATGAAGTTCTAAGTTGGAATGAGCTCCGTGGGTAACATTTCTGCGAAAGCGTAACCCTTCCACCTTGGGAAATCTTAAGGAAAATGTCGTAAAGAACCTTGCTTGGGAGACTTCCTCTTCGCTGAGTCAGCTGCCCACACAAACACAAGCTCCCCTGGTCTCCGTAACCGAGTTAACTCATTTCCTGAGATTGCGCAATGTACCCAACCACCATCATTCACCCAAGGAATGATGAGGTCTTCCAACACGTTAAGCTCTGGCGACTGAATGTTTAACCAAACATTACATGTTTGGGATTTTGAGGAGGAGTCGGAATCTCCAATGTTAATCCATGTAAAGCTGTGTCAGTGCTGCACCTAGAAGTACACAACCACAATCTCCTTTTCCCACAGACATTCACATTCACGTCTGCAAGCCAGGATTACTTCTTCTTAGAAGCTTTGTCCCACCGAACGATGAATAGTTGGGACACCTTGGCCGTCTAAAAAAAGAGTGCTGCGTTTTATACCAATGTGTGCAGAAGGGTTCGAGATTCAATCTCTTTTGTGTGTCAAAACTTCATGGGTGTGTGTGTGTGTTTGTGTGTGTGTCTTTAGTCCAGAGAAAAATAGTTTCGGTGAAACATTTTTTTCACTTAGCAACATAAATTCTGGGCTCAATTGTGGTCATAAATCGAGGACCACTTCTACTGTAACTTGGACTTATTTTCTGCTACAAAACACACCACACACACGGATGCACAATCTAACAATCCCATTCTTCTCCACGACCTTAGCATCTCATTCGATATTGGAAGGGGAGGGAAGGGCCTGGTGGCTCAGCAGACTAAAAAGCATTGTGATTAACACCAGCTGTCTGCAATTACTGTAAGTTCGAATCTCACCAGGCTCAAGGTTGACTCAGCCTTCCATCCTTTCTAAGGTGGGTAAAATGAGGACCCAGTTTGTGGGGGCAATAAGCTGACTTTGTATAAATATACAAAAGGATGAAGGCTATTGCTTAGCGCATTGTAAGCCGCCCTGAGTCTCCGGAGAAGGGCGGCATATAAATCAAATTAAAAAAAAAAAAATTGGCTTGGCTTTCTTTTAAATCTTCCCTGTCAAAAGAACCCCACAGACGATGGGGGTTCGGGAGAACCTCTAGCTAAGGTTCTGTGCAGTTTGGAGAACTCCCAAATCCCACTCCTGGCTGGCCACGCCCACCCCTCCCCTCTCCTCCCAGGAGTCCCCACGTGGCCCGTTTTGAATGCAGGTAAATGCAGGGCGCACACGGAGTCTCAGGGAGGGCGAAAAATAGGCCTATCAGAAGTTCGAAAAGGCTGGAAACTGGCCCGTTTCCAGCCTCCAGAGGGCCTCCGGAGCCTGGGGAGGCCGTTCTCGCCCTCCCAGAGGCTTGAGGAAAGCCTCCAGAGTCTGGGGAGGGCAAAAATCCCCCCCCCCCCGCATGGTGCAGGAGGCTGACTAGGCCACGCCCCCATGGCCACACCCACCCAGCAACCAGGCAGAGAACCCCTTGCTAAAATTTTTGACTCAGACCGATAGCTTTCACAGCATCTGTGCCCAGATGCACAGCCGGCATCCGTTTCTTATCTGTCTTAGAGGGTAAACTTATCTGTACCAAGAGAAGACAGGGGGAGGGTCTCAAAAAAAAAGACATTTTGGAGGGGAGGGTGGGGGGACTCTCGCTTCAAGGGCAGAGCTTTATCTGGAAAGCAACTGTTATTCCTTCTCGCTGTACACGAAGTGCTCATTATATCACCGCGGGAAGGGTGTATTGTCAGAAATTGAACTTTTTCTATTAATTCCCTGCTGAACCTAGCCAGCCACAGATTACAATTCTCTGCAGTAAATGTGGTTTGGCACTCCCACCCTGCTGTTGCTCCGGTTGATTGGATTTAAGTTCATTACATTTTCATGCAGTCATCTATCTATCTATCTATCTATCTATCTATCTATCTATCTATCTATCTATCTATCTATCTATCATCTATCTATCTATCTATCTATCTATCTATCTATCTATCTATCTAATTATCTATCAATCATCTATCTATCTATCTATCTATCTATCTATCTATCTATCTATCTATCATCTATCTATCTCTATCCATATCTATCTATCTATCTATCTATCTATCTATCTATCTATCTATCTATCTATCTATCTATCTATCTAAGACTTTTCTATTTTATCAAGCTGGCCTGGCCTAAATCTTCCCCCTTTTTAAATGTGGAAATTTTAAATTTTTTAAATTTTAAATTCGTCTTTTTATAGGGGTATGGGTAAGGCATTTTAAATTGGGGAGCCATTTTAGATTTAATTCTGTTTTAAACATATTTTAATTGTTTATATTGTATGTTTTTAACTTTGGCTGTTCACCGCCCCGAGTCCTTCGGGAGAGGGGGCGGTATAAAAATCTAATAAATAAATAAATAAATAAATAAATAAATAAATATCTATCTATCATCTATTTATCAATCATCTATCATCTATCAATCTATCTATCTATCTATCTATCTATCTATCTATCTATCTATCTATCTATCTATCATCTATCTATCTATCTAGCATCTATCTATCTATCTATCTATCTAGCATCTATCTATCATCTATCTATTTATCAATCATCTATCATCTATCAATCTATCTATTTATCAATCATCATCTATCTATCTATCAATCTATTTATCAATCATCTATCTATCTATCTATCTCATCATTATCATCATCCTTCTATATCTATTTATCACTATCATCCATCTCTCTCTCTCTCTCATCTCTCTATCTCTCTCTCTCTATCTCTCTATCTCTCTATCTATCTATCTATCTATCATCTATCTATCTATCTCATCATTATCATCATCCTTCTATATCTATTTATCTCTATCATCTATCTATCTATCTATCTATCTATCTATCTATCTATCTATCTATCTATCTATCTATCTATCTATCTATTATCTATTCACACTCACACATATTCATCTGGATGGCTGGGCTTACATTCATTGCATTTTTATAGATTTATATCCATTTATATAAATAAATAAGTGTTCCACTCTTACTATACCAAGTCTCTATATCAAAGATCCGTTTCTTTTATTTTTTAAAAAGGGTGTCTTTTCCTTCTGAATGACCTCTGTGGAAAGTCCTAAAGATGCCAATCATTATAGCCATCTTGATGACAAGCCTATTGCTATGGTGATCTAATCATACAGTCCTCAAAGATAAAAGGCACCTCTTTGCTTTAGAGATTCTTTCAGAATAAACCAATCAATCCAATCCAATCCAATGAACAAGGACATACATTCAATTTTGCAGCTACTAAGATTGTTGGATGAGCAGGTACAAAAACAGCCAGGGAAGTTGTTGTCAGTTCTTGTCAGTTCAACAGGAGTGCTGATTTACTACCAGCTTATCAAGTACTTAGGAGCCAAGGATGTGACAGCACAACACAATCAATCACCATATAAATACCACAAACAGAATAGGCCAAAGCACACACTCTGCTCAATGTAAGTTCCCTGAGGATGGGCTCCAGCATGAGTCCGAAAGCTCAGAAGACAGAACCTCTGGTCTGGTGACCGACCCATGTTGGATCTTGCAATATTATTCATTATTCGCTTTCATTCGTTATATGTAGTACAATGCAGTGAGCCATGTGCAGATTGGGGAAACAAAACAGCCACTTCACAAACGCATGGCGCAACATAGGAGAACAAACCCCTCAGGACTAGATTCAGCAGTCCACCTGCATTTCGAAGATGAAGGCCACTCTTTAGAAGACAGCAAAGTCCACATTTTGGACAGAGAGGACGGCTGGTTTAAAGAGGGGTGAAAGGGGCCATCTATGTCCAAACTGAACAGCCCTCTTTCAACAGAGAGGGAGGGATACCACGTCATCTATTTCCAGCCTACAACACAATCCTTTCAGTAGTTCCAAGAAGGCTCCACACCCATTTACACCACTCTGGTGAACCTGAGGACACTGATAAACCTCCAAGTGGCCTCAACAATTCTCTAAAAAGAATGCAAATGACCAGCTCTGACTGCAAGGAGTATAAATCCTTCCCGTTCCTCACCATCCAGTCAGAGCTGAAAAAGCTTCTCGGATGAGAAGTGAAACGTCTTCAAAGAAAAACCAGAAAGTCCAGCTGCCTCTTGAAAAAAGCACAACCATGACCTGGATGACAGAGAATCTCCACAGATGTCTTACCAGGACCACCATCAAGGAAGTCAACCGCAAATCTGAGTTGCAACTTCCTCCCCTTGTAGAGATGTTGACAAGATAGCTCAGCCTAAGAGCCTAATCCAGGATCTTCATATTCAGATTTACAGATTAACAGAGTTGGAAGGGATCTTGTAAATCATCTAGTCCAACCCCCACCCCCCACCCCCAAGCAGGAGACCCTACACCATTTCTGACAAATGGCAGTCCAGTCTCTTCTTGAAAGCTTCCAGTGATGAAGCTCCCACAACTTCCGAAGGCAAATTCTGCTCCATGGGTTGATTGCTCTCACTCTCCTTATTTCTAGGTTGAATCTCTCCTTGTTCAGTTTCTATCCATGATTCCTTGTCTGGCCTTTGGGTGCTTTGGAAAATAGCTCAACCCCTTCCTCTCTGTGGCAGCCCCTCAACTATTGGAAGGCTGCTATCATGTTTCCCCTGGTCCTTCTCTTCACTAGACTAGCCATGCCCAGTTCCTGCAACCGTTCTTCATATGTTTTAATCTCCAGTTCCCTCATCATCTTGGTTGCTCTTCTCTGTACTCTTTCTAGAGTCTCAACATCTCAAAAATATCTCAAAAATAGCTAAAGATTTTATGACTTTGCAGGTGAGCAGACAATGAAACAAATCATAGGCCTCATTCGTTAGAATATTCATGTTCTATTACATCCCAAAATCTCCAGCAACAGCTTGAAAATGTGTGGGGCGAGCCTAAAGATGCTCGCAATAGCCTGGCCCACTTTGGCTGAGCTAAGAACAGAAGCGATAACTAGAGTTGAAACTGACACAAGCAACAAACTCTTGCATTGTGGCAAATTATTTTAAGACCAATCGGCCCGTCGCTAATAAAAATAGGGGTGTTGATTCTTTAAAAGGAAACGCTACGCTTCTGGGCAAATCTGTTTCATGCAGCTGAGGAGAAATTGCTGATTTGGGGGAAACACGATCTAATTAATTTCTGAGATTTTGAGTTTGGCAACCCATAAACTACCTAACGTGAAGCACATTTTTCACAAAATGAAATACAGGTAGCCCTCGACTTACGACCAGAACGGAGCCTGACGTTTCCGTTGCTAAGCGAGACAAGGGTCAAGTGTGTTTTCTCTCCCTTGGATCACTTTTCTAGCCACCGTTGTTAAGTGGGTCACTGCAGCTGTGAAATTAGTAACACGGTTGGTAAGTGAATCAAGGCTTTCCCCATTGACTTTGCTCGCCAGAAGCGGGCAAAAGGGGATTACAAGACCCCTGGATGGGGCAACCGTCATCAATGTGAGTCAGTGGTCAAGAATTTTGATCACATGACCAAGGGGATGCGGCAATGGTCATTAAGTGTGAAAAACGGTCCTAAGTCACGAAGTCAGTGACTTTGTAACTTCAAATTGTTGCCAAATGAATGGCTGTAATTTGAGAATTAACTGGTCTACCGTTGAGTCCACGAATGGAAGAATGGAAGAGAGGTCAACTTATTTTCCAAAGCATCAGAAGAAGAAGAGACAATGGATGGAAAGTAACCAAGGAGAGAAGCAATCTGGAATTAAAGAGAAACTTCCCAACATGGGACAATTAACCAGTGGAACAGCTTCCTACAAGAAGTTGTAGGTGCTCCATCAGTAGAGGTTTTTAAGAAGAGACTGGACAGCCACTTGTCTGGAATGGAATAGGCTCTCCTGCTTGACCTCCAAGATCCCTTCCAACTCTGTTATTCTGTTATTCTATTATCCTGGGTCAACCTATTCTCCAAAGCACCAGAAGGCAAGAGCCTTGATAGTACAGTGGTCTAAGCACCATGTTATTAACACAGCTGCCTGCAATTTCTGCTGGTTCGTATCTCCCCAAGCTCAAGGTTGACTCAGCCTTCCATCCTTTCTAAGGTAGGTAAAATGAGGACCCAGTTTGTGGGGGCAATAAGCTGACTTTGTATAAAATATACAAAAGGATGAAGGCTATTGCTTAACGCACTGTAAGCCGCCCTGAGTCTCCGGAGAAGGGCGGCATATAAATCAATTTTTTTTAAAAAAAATGGATGGAAACTAACCATTGTTAATGATTTTGTAACTTCGAATTGTTGCTAAATGAATGGCTGTAATTTGAGAATTAACTGGTCTACCATTGAGTCCAAGCATCCCACGAATGGAAAAATAGAAGAGGGGTCAACTTATTTTCCAAAGCATCAGAAGAAGAAACAATGGATGGAAACCAAAGAAGGAGAGAAGCAACCTGGAATTAAGGAGAAACTTCCTAACAGCGAGGACAATTAACCAGTGAAACAAATTGCCCCATCACTGGAGGCTTTTCAGAAGAGTCTGGATAGCAATTTGTCAGAAATGGGATAGGTCTCCTGCGAGAGCTGGGGGTTGGGTTAGATGACCTCCTTCCAACTCCGTTACTGAATGAAAGGAAGTTCCTATTTTTCTATGGAGAATTGCACGAAATGCCTAAAGACTGCATGAAATTAGCTAGAAACTGCATGAAATCAGCCAAGAACTGCATGAAATTAGAGGCAATGTCTCTGGGCGCCTGGAGCTAAATGTTGTCCATCTCTGTGGTCAGAAACGCCTCCACCAAGAAGACAAAAATGCTATTGATTTCCATGGACCTGCTTGTCCTCAGATGTCCTCCACAATGGTTTGTTCCAAACATCTATCTCAGCCACTGTAAATTGGCTGTGTGATCATTTGCTATTATCCTGCTTCTAGATTGACCGTCAAGGAAAATCTTCCATCTCTCTCTCTTTTTTTCCACCCCTGGGTGCCTGCATTGCCTTTTGAAAAAGAAAAGAAAACTTTGGGGGGAAGGAGGGAAATTAAGCAGGGTGAAAACACACAGCCGTGTGCACACCCATGCACAAAACATGGAAGATTATTTAAATAAAATAAATAAACTTTATTGTCATTGTATATGTATACACAGTATACCCATACAACGAAATTCACTTGACACCCAAAGACCAGGTCCCACACACATAACAATCCCCAAACACCCTCCCACCCACCACAATTCCCCACCCCTAAACCACCCAAACATCCACACAACAGACCAAGTAATGCTGTCCAACAGCTCACGGATGGTGGCCCTTTAGTTCATTGTTGAGTGCAATTGTAGCTCTGGGATAAAAACTATTCAGAAAATGTGCGGTCCGAGTTTGAATTGTTCTGTATCTTCTGCCAGAAGGCAACAGTCCAAAAAGATTGTGAGCAGGATGGGAAGAGTCTCGGAGAATGTTATGCAACTTTCTCAAACAGTGAGATTCAAAGATGTCGTCCAGGGCTGGTAGCTGGAGTCCGATGATATTCTGGGCAGTTTTAATGATTCTCTGTAGAGCTTTTTTGTCCACTACAGAGCTGCTCCCATACCATGCAAGAATGCCGTATGTCAGGACACTCTCAATGGTGCTAGTAGGACAGGAGGAGATGCTGAGATAGATTTATCTTCCTGAGCATTCTCAGAAAGTATAGCCTCTTCTGTGCCTTCTTCACAAGCATGTTGGCATTCATAGTCCATGAAAGGTCCTCTCTCATGGACACACATTTATGTGCCAAGGGTTCGAAAATATTGTTGCCTTCTTGGTTGATAAATACGTTCATTTGAAGACGGCATTCACAAAATGCTTGGCATGTCACTGCAGGAATTTAATCACCGCCTGTAAAATATATGTCTGCTTCTGGATGTTTTCGGGGGTGGGGGTAGGGAAAGGGACAGGATGATGAGATGCTTCCTCCAAATATATCCAACTCATCCAACAATCTTGACGTGTTTTATAGAAGCACCAATGACAGGCCGGGATCCATGTCATCGTAGATAGTTAATCAAAAGAGAATTCTCAGACGGTGCTTCAGATTATGAAGATTTTGGAACACCAGTTCATGAATCAGGGACAACCGTACGCCTTAATGAGTAGGTGTGCAAAATCGGAGTTTTGAGTTAACAGAAGAACAGAGTTGGAAGGGTCCTTGGAGGTCTTCTACTAATCCAACCCCCTACACAAGCTGTGAAAAGATTTAATTCTCCCCAGTGGAGCTGCACATACATTCCCATCCTTCTATTTATCTTCTATTTCTCTTCTCCTTCGATATTCAGAATAACAAAGTCGTAAGGAGGTTTCTAGTCCAGGGGTCCCCAACCTTTCGGACCTCAGGAACCACTAAATTCATAATTTTAAATCCCGTGTACCACTAATATGATCTGCCTAATGACTGGCTGGGTGGGCGTGGCTAGGTGGTCATGTGACTGGGTGGGCGTGGCCAACTTGATGTCACTCGCGTCGAGGGGCGCCTCACCGGCCTCTACGCATCCCTCCCCTGCCAGCCACTCCTCGCCTGCCCGCCCGGGCTCCTTAGGGCCCCAACAGGAAGCAGTTGTTGGAGCTAAGCAGCCACCATGAGTAAGAGTTGGCAAAACAGCTCAGTTCAATTTGGATCTGGCCGAGAAGGAGGCTCAGCAGAAGCACCTCACTGAGGACTAGGAGCACAGGCTTTCCAAGCAGAGGGAAGACTTGCGGGAGTGCAAGGCCAGGTACCGGCGCCTGGAGGCTCAGCGGGCTGAGATGGTCAGCCAGTTCCAGGCCATGAGGCTGTCCCACTGGAACGAGGCCCTCCGGCTCTTCGCCACCAGCGGCGCTTCCCTCCAGCCTTCGCCCAAAGCCCCACACCAGGAGGCCGAAGCAGACCCCAAGTTGGAATTTCTGCCCCCCTCCGACCCACACAAAAAGACCCCAAAGGGGGAGACTCTCTGCATCAACACAAACGTTCATTGCACGTATTCGGCCCAGGGGCCGTAGTTTGAGGACCCCAGATTTAGTGCAATATAAAAAAAATGCAAATAATTTTTCTGCGGACCACCAAAATTTTCTTGTGGACCACCAGTGGTCCACGGACCACCAATTGGTGACCGCTGTTCTAGTCCAATCCCTTGCTCAAGCAGGAGACCCTATTCTATTCTATTTTGGACAAATGGCTGTTCAATCTCTTCTTAAAAACCTCCTGTGATGGAGCATCCACAACTTCTGGAGGCAAGTTGATTAATTCTTCTAAATTTCAGGAAATTCCTCCTTAGTTCTAGGTTGCTTTTCTCCTTGATTAGCTTCCATCCGTTGCTTCTTGTCCTGCCTTCCTTCAGTGGCTTTGGAGAAAAGGTTGACCCCCTCTTCCTTGTGGCAACCCCTGAGATATTTGAGCACTGCTTGAGTTGGTCAATCTCTACATTTTTATTGTTCTTGACTTTTATACATAAGCTGCTGAAAGTCAGTTGGTCTCTGCATCTAATAAATTCACGGATTCAAAAGAAATTGAATAGAAATAAGAAGTGCTGCTACCTCTTGTTCACAGATATATTTTGGCTAAAGCTAAAGATAAAGGTAAAGGTTCCTCTGATACATATGTGCTAGTTGTTCCTGACTCTAGGGGGCGGTGCTCATCTCCGTTTCAAAGCCGGAGAGCCAGCACTGTCCGAAGACGTCTCCGTGATCATGTGGCCAGCATGACTCAATGCCAAAGGCACATGGAATGCTGTTACCGTCCCACCAAAAGTGGTCCCTATTTTTTTACTTGTATTTTTTACCTGCTTTTGAACTGCTAGGTTGGCAGAAGCTGGGACAAGTCATGGGAGCTCACCCCCTTATGCGGCACTAGGGATTCGAACCTCTGAACTGCCGACCTTTCGATCAACAAGAGCCTTGGTAGTACAGTGGTCTAAAGCACCCTGTTATTAAGAACAGCTGCCTGCAATTACTGCAGGTTCGAATCTCGCCAAGGCTCAAGGTTGACTCAGCCTTCCATCCTTTCTAAGGTAGGTTAAATGAGGACCCAGTTTGTGGGGGCAATAAGCTGACTTTGTATAAATATACAAAAGGATGAAGGCTATTGCTGAGCACATTGTAAGCCGCCCTGAGTCTCCGGAGAAGGGCGGCATATAAATCAAATTAATAAAAATAAATAAATAAATAATAAACAAGCTCAGCATCTTAGCCACTGAGCCACCACGTCCCTATTTTGGCTACAAGATGGTTAATGCTCGGGACCTTCAGCTAAGATTAATATATAAAAATGATCAATCGTCTCTTGATTTTGATCTTCCTTCTTTATATGCTCTTTTTATTTTACCCCCCAAGGCAGCTCACGTTATATTATAGATTGATACTCTATTTTACTTCCTCCCAGTAGCTTTTTTTTTATTATGGATATATACTTTACACCGGTTCTTAACTTTTTAAATTATTTCCATTCCTTTTTTGAGCAATAGGTTGTAGACGAGCTACAACCTCCTAACTCATTTTGCTAGAATGTCCAAAACGCCCATATTTTTCAGAGTATAAAACGCACCTTTTCCCCCCAAAAAAGAGGGTAAAAATCTGGGTACGTCTTATACTCCGAATGTAGCCCCATCCAGCTTCTCAAACGGAGGTTTCAGAGGCTGAAAAAAGCATCAGAAACGAAGCTTCAGAAAAGAAGCCCCCAAACAGAGCTTCAGAAAAGAAGCCCCCAAACAGAGTTTCAGAGGCTTTTTTTCTGAAGCTGTTTCAGAGGCTTTTTTTCTGAAGCTGTTTCAGAGGCTTTTTTCTGAAGCTGTTTCAGAGGCTTTTTTCCTGAAGCTGTTTCAGAGGCTTTCAGAAGCAGGAAAAAAAGTTGTTTCTGAAACAGAGTTTCAGATGTTTCAGAGGCAAAACAAAAAACAAATAAAAAGCAAGGCACATTGCGCATTCACCTCTGGGAACAGCTGATTGGGGCAGTGGTGGGATTCAAGTAATTTAACAACCGGTTCTCTGCCCTAATTATTTCTTCCAACAACCAGTTTGCCAAACTGCTCAGAAAGTTTAACAACCAGTTCTCCCAAAGTGGTACGAACTGGCTGAATCCCATCACTGGATTGGGGGTATTCTGGAAGGCCAATCCACTCACCAATCAGCTTTTTTCTTATTTTCCTCCCCCAAAACTAAGTTGCGTCTTATACTCCGGTGCGTCTTATACTCTGAAAAATACGGTACTTTCTTCAGAGCCGAGCAATATTTTTGGATCCTAGTTAACAACAGCTATTAACACTCATTGTATTTCAAATATTTCCTTCCTGAGGTCTCTTTAATCAAACTGATTCAATTGCTCCCCAATGCCATTAAAATTCTGCCTTTGCATTCCTTCGAATGTGGAGATGCAGAGCAGGAAAAAAAAAAAAAGAAAAGGTACACAAACATTTGCATAGGGGACGACGATGTATAGGAACAAGCCTCTTTCAAAATTTTTTTTAAAAAGAAGTATTTAAAAGCATGTGAATTTTTGAGCCTTTCTTTAAAAGCCCCACAGATCCATGCACAAACGAAACGGCGATGGGCGTATAAAAAGAGGTCCAATATATGCAGACTGTGACTTAGACAAAGCCAACATTGTATTTATTTGTTTTGCTGAACAGCAGGTGAAACCGTGAAAGCTTTTTCAGGCTTTGGAAAAATAATTCAGAAAAAAGATGAGAGAAGCACAAGCCAGCCTTTTCTTTGAAGGTTGCTTTTTTTAAATGAGCAAATTGGAAAAAACGAAGGGGCTGCTTTAAGGGGTTGCCTTCGAGATGCTTTAAAGGGGGCCAACTCTTTAAAGCATCCGCCTTGCAAGGAAGCCTGGGAGAGGCTGGGTTGGGCTTTGCGCTCTTGCGCAATTCTGAAAGATCTCTTTTGTGCTATTTTCAGAGTATGCTTAGTCCGGTCTTAAGTTGAGGATGATAGATAGATAGATAGATAGATAGATAGATAGATAGATAGATAGATAGATAGATAGATAGATAGATACTGTGGACAGATAGATACCATAGATAGAAACTGTAGATAGATACAATATATAGATACCATAGATAGATAGATAGATAGATAGATAGATAGATAGATAGATAGATAGATAGATAGAAAGAAAAAAAGAAAGAATATATATATGATAGGTGGGTGGAAGGATAGCTAACTAGATATAGATATGATATAGCTAGCTATGAATGGATGGATGGATGGATGGATGGAGGTAGGTAGGTAGGTAGGTAGGTAGGTGGGTGGGTGGGTGGGTGGGTGGATGGATGGATGGATGGATGGATGGATGGATGGATGGATAGATAGATAGATAGAATATATATATGATAGGTGGGTGGAAGGATAGCTAGCTAGATATAGATACAATATAGCTAGCTATGAATGGATAGATGGATGGAAAGAAGGAAAGAAAGAAAGAAAGGAAGGAAGGAAGGAAGAAAGGAAGAAAGAAAGGAGGGAAGGAAGGAAGGAAGAAAGAAAGAAAGAAAGAAAGGAAAGAAAGAAAGAAAGAAAGAAAGAAAGAAAGAAAGAAAGAAAGAAAGAAGGGTGGGTGGGTGGGTGGGTGGATGGATGGATGGATGGATGGATGGACGGACAGATAGATTTTTTTTTTCCTCCCTGAAAGTGCCCTTCCCCCAAGGTTGTGCAAATTTAGCCTTCCCTGTTTTGGAGAAGTCCTGCCACAGGACTTTGTCAGGAGCTGCCAAACACTTTTTTCTTTTCAGTCCACAACACCCTGTAATTTCTGCCCTTGCTTTTCCTCTCTTTCCGTGGAGCTCAGCCACAATTGCAGGGTGCACCTCAGGCTGCAAACAGATTCCAGTCAACAACCTTGGTTCCTCTTCTTTCGACCCAGGGAAGGAGACATTTCTCGGTAGGAAGAATGTGGTCAACCTTCAACTGGTTGACCCTTTGAAGAGAGCAACCTCAACACTCAACATCTGGCAGGCTTGAGCCTGACTTTCTACGAGCTCTCGGCTCTGCTTCCAGGATTAACCTGCAGTCTATGTTTGCTGTTGGGTGACACCTCAATTGTGGGCAGAATCCTAGGCACCCTAAATAAGCAACGGAAATGACGGGATGGTCAAGAGCTAGAAGGGAGGAGATGTGGGTTGAGAGTAAATAATGTCCTACAGAGGCAAGAACGAGATGGGTCCAATGTGGGAGAGGCCATGGAGAAAGACCAGGAGAACTGAATAACAGGATACCCCAGTTGGAAGGGACCTTGGAGGTCTTTTAGGCCAATCCCCTGCTCAAGCAGGAGATCCTATACCAGTGATGGCCCCAAAAATGGTCCATAAACAGCCTGAAAACGGCCCCCAAATGGCCCCAAAACAGCCCCAAAACGGCCCCCAAACGGCCCCAAAACAGCCAGAAAACAATGTGAAAAATGGCCCATAAACAGCCTGAAAATGGCCCCAAAACAGCCAGAAACAACGTGGAAAATGGCCCATAAACAGCCTGCAAATGGCCCCAAAACAGCCAGAAAACAACATGGAAAATGGCCCATAAACAGCCTTGAAAATGGGCCCAAAACAGCCAGAAAACAACGTGGAAAATGGCCCATAAACAGCCTTGAAAATGGGCCCAAAACAGCCAGAAAACAACGTGGAAAATGGCCCATAAACAGCCTTGAAAATGGCCCCAAAACAGCCAGAAAACAACGTGGAAAATGGCCCATAAACAGCCTTGAAAATGGCCCCAAAACAGCCTTGAAAATGGCCCCAAAACAGCCAGAAAACAACATGGAAAATGGCCCATAAACAGCCTTGAAAACGGCCCCAAAACAGCCAAAAAACCAACATGGAAAACGGCCCATAAACAGCCTTGAAAATGGCCCCAAAACAGCCAAAAAAACAACATGGAAAATGGCCCATAAACAGCCTTGAAAATGGCCCCAAAACAGCCAAAAAAACAACATGGAAAACGGCCCATAAACAGCCTTGAAAATGGCCCCAAAACAGCCAAAAAAACAACATGGAAAACGGCCCATAAACAGCCTTGAAAATGGCCCCAAAACAGCCAAAAAAACAACATGGAAAACGGCCCATAAACAGCCTTAAAAATGGCCCCAAAACAGCCAGAAAACAACGTGGAAAATGGCCCATAAACAGCCTTGAAAATGGCCCATAAACAGCCTTGAAAATGGCCCATAAACAGCCTTGAAAATGGCCCCAAAACAGCCAGAAAACAACGTGGAAAATGGCCCATAAACAGCCTTGAAAATGGCCCATAAACAGCCTTGAAAATGGCCCCAAAACAGCCAGAAAACAACGTGGAAAATGGCCCATAAACAGCCTTGAAAATGGCCCCAAAACAGCCAAAAAAACAACATGGAAAACGGCCCATAAACAGCCTTGAAAATGGCCCCAAAACAGCCAAAAAAACAACATGGAAAACGGCCCATAAAGAGCCTTGAAAATGCCCCCAAAACAGCCAAAAAAACAACATGGAAAATGGCCCATAAACAGCCTTGAAAATGGCCCCAAAACAGCCGAAAAAACAACATGGAAAACGGCCCATAAACAGCCTTGAAAATGGCCCCAAAACAGCCAGAAAACAGCCTGGAAAATGCCCCCCAAACAGCCCAAAAACGGCCCCAAAACAGCCCCAAAACAGCCTTGAAAATGGCCCCCAAACAGCCAGAAAACAACATGCTTTCTAGGAGTCTGGGGAGGGCGAAAACAGCCTTCCCCACCCCATTGGAGGCCCTCCAGAAGCCGGAAACAGCCCGTTTGCCAACTTCCAGTGGCATAGGTTCACCATCATGGATATAGGGTTTCCTACTTGAGCAGAGGGTTGGACTAGAAGACTTCCGAGATCCCTTCCAACTCTCTTATTCTGTTAAAAAACCCGAGAGGCCATCATCACACGATGGCTTTTAGAATCTTCCTGCAATTCCCTTTTGCTTTGTGTCAAGTTAAGGCTGTTCTTGTTTGGTGAAAAGAATTCATGAAAACACAAACACACACACACCCATACACAATTCTCCTGGGTGGCCATAAACGAGACCTTAGATAGGAGATACTTCCTCCAACATCCGTAGTCCAACCAATTAAACCCCTAATGTGATCATTATTGTGCCATCAGCTATTTATGGAAGAAAAAAAAAAAACCAATTTCCACCCCATCAAGGCTCACAAAACCCATCAAGCAGATAGCTCAACGGTTGCTTGGAGCCCTCGAGGAAGGAATGGTGGTGGTTGTTCCCAACGACAAAGCCCCAAGATTGTCCCTCCCAACCAGGAGAGGCATCAAAGAAAGCCCAAAGCATTCACGTCATCGCAATAAAATCTAGAATTGCTTGGTGGCCAAGAGATTAAATTAATTTGAGCAGCATGAGTGCACAAAGCGAGAAGAACAACAGACTTGGGTTTCATCCAGACCCAACTTCAGTGTTCAGGTGTTCTTCTGCGCCCAGGAGAACATCAACTGAAGTCTTCAAAACAGTAGGAACAGTTGTTAGAAATCCAATTTTTTTTAACTACCGGTTCTGTGGGCGTGGCTTGGTGGGCGTGGTGTGGCTTGGTGGGCGTGGCAGGGGAAGGATACTGCAAAATCCCCATTCCCTCCCCACTCCTGGGGGAAGGATACTGCAAAATCCCCATTCCCTCCCCACTCCTGGGGGAAGGATACTGCAAAATCTCCATTCCCACTCCACTCCTGGGAGAAGGATACTGCAAAATCCCCATTCTCTCCCCACTCCTGGGGGAAGGATACTGCAAAATCCCCATTCCCTCCCCACTCCTGGGGGAAGGATACTGCAAAATCCCCATTCCCACCCTACTCCTGGGAGAAGGATACTGCAAAATCTCCATTCCCTCCCCACTCCTGGGAGAAGGATATTGCAAAATCCCCATTCTCTCCCCACTCCTGGGGGAAGGATACTGCAAAATCCCCATTCCCTCCCCACTCCTGGAGGAAGGATACTGCAAAATCCCCATTGCCTCCCCACTCCTGGGGGAAGGATACTGCAAAATCCCCATTCCCACCCCACTCTGAGGCGGTATTTGCTGGTTCTCCGAACTGCTCAAAATTTCCGCTACCAGTTCTCCAGAACCTGTCAGAACCTGCTGGATTTCACCCCTGAGTAGGAACCTAGCATTTTTCAAGCTATAGACTTCATCGGTGTGTGAGTTCCATCTTTCCTCTGGAGCAAAGTTGGTAGACAGGAACGGAAGCTTATAAATAAACTTTGGCGTGTTATAAAGATGACCACTCCCTGGGCTGCGGTTGAAGGGATGCACATCCCAAACCTCCGTGCAATCATTTGTTTGTCTTTTTTTGGCTTTGTGTGGGAGGGATGCAAAGGAGCAGAAAATAATATATCTGGTTTTGGAGAAAGCTTGGGAATTACGGAATGGAAAAGCCTCCCTTTCCTTTACATTTGGGGACAAAGAATGATTAAGCCGTCAATCCAAATCCCAGATGTTTCTGGGATCTATTTGCAGGTTGAAATGGTATATAAGTTCTCCGGCTGGACTAGAAGACCTCCAAGGTCCCTTCCGGCGCTGTTATTCTGTTCTGTTATTCTGTTTGCCAGGTGCATTTCAAGCTAGGTGAAAAGCCTCCTCCGGCGTTGTCCGGAAGGGTTCTCGTTTGCCTCGATTCATGCCGGATTAGCCGCCGAATTTACAATGGGCATCGGGATAACAAAACTAGTGGTGCGGTGGCCCAGAGGTGGAGCTCTCGCCCCACAATCAGGAGGCTGTGAGTTTGATCCTAGTTAGAGGCAGATATTTCTCTCTCTGGGCACATTGAGAATATATCTGCTGAAAAAGAAAACCTCCGCATTGGCGACAGGAAAGGCATCCGGTCAGTAATCACTGAGCTCCATTCAGTTGCCCAGACTCTGCCCCACAAGGGATTATGGAAGCCGAAAACATCAGTCTGAAGATGATGAATGAGATTTCATCGAAACGTTGCCAAGACACCTCCAATTTTACGCGGGAGAAAACCCGAATAACCAAAGACCTCTCTCTCTCTCTCTCTCCCTCTCTCTCTCTCTCTCTCTCTCCCTCTCTCTGTATATTTATGTGTATATATATATGTGTGTGTGTGTGTGTGTGTGTGTGTATGTGTATATATATATATATATATATATATATATATATATATGTATGTATGTATGTATGTATGTATGTATGTATGTATGTGTGTGTGTGTAATATATATATATTTGAGTTTGTCAGTGGCCTTGATAGGGACAAGGAAATAAATTCACCTGTTATTTGGCACAGGAGATGGAATATTAAGTAGGTGCTCAAAAGTCACTTCTCCCCCCCCCTCCTGAGTTCTGCAGAACAACCACTTAAAAGGAAATAATAATTTTGTTCTCCTGCAGCAGAAACAAAGCACGGGAACAAGCTTATTATTCCGGCAATGACTAATGCCAGTTCTGAATGGCTCCGTTAAGCCTTCGGGAGCCTTAAGTGACTTTGCTAAAATGCGGCTCAAACACTGCTTCTTTCTTTCTTTCTTTCTTTCTTTCTTTCTTTCTTTCTTTCTTTCTTTCTTTCTTTCTTTCTTTCTTTCTCTTTCATTCATTCTTTCTTCCTTTTCTTTCTACCTTCCTTCCTTCCTTTCTCTCTCTTTCTCCCTCTCTCACTTTCTTCCCTACCTTCCTCCTTCATTTCTCTATCTTCCCCTTCTTCCCTCCCTCCTCTATTTTCTTTCCTTCCCTCCCTCCCTCCTTTTTCTCTTCCCCTCCCACCCTCCTTTCTCTTCCCCTCCCTCCCTTCTCTATCTTTTTCCTTCCTTCCTTCCTTCCTTCCTTCCTTCCTTCCTTCCTTCCTTCCTTCCTTCCTTCCTTCCTTCCTCTCTTTCTCTCTCTCACTTTCTTCCCTACCTTCCTCCTTCCTTTCTCTATCTTCCCCTTCCTCCCTCCCTCCTCTATTTTCTTTCCTTCCCTCCCTCCCTCCCTCCTTTTTGTATCTTCCCCTTCCTCCCTATCTCCTTTATCTTCCCCTCCTTCCCTTCTCTATCTTTTTCCTTCCTCCCTTCCTCCCTTCCTTTCCCTTCCCTTTCCCCCTCCTTTTTCTATCTTTCCCTCCCTCCTTCCCTCCCAAGCCTACCTAAACATGCCATGCTTTGCCTCTCCCTTCCTGCTCCTTGATTGCTATTCTAACCCTCTAATTTTTGGGAGGACAATCTCCCTCCGGGAGCAATCAGAAGAGAGGACAGCCCACTGCCTTTATTGGCCAACATGCTTCCTTCTGCCCCCTCTGCATTTCCAGGAATCCAAGGAATCCTTGTTTCAGAAATGGACCGTTGCAAACATAATGGGCATGTTGCAAACTTCAAAAACTTACTGGCATAATCTAACACCAAATCACAAATTATACAAAGGCAGCCACTGTCCCTCTCCATCCCGACAGAAAAAAGAGATACATCAATTCAATGAATACACTGAAACTTGTGTTAGAGCTTCTGAAGTTTTTCCCTGTTCCTCCGGCTTCTTTAAGTTGCTTTCAATTTTCCCTTGGTAGGGTTTTTGAGCTGACATTATTGTTGGTTGCGGAGGAGATAAATGCTACTGGAGATCCCTTCTGTTCTACCCCTCTGACATCTCCTAGCTACTTACAGCAGTGGCCAAACTAGTGAAAAACTTTTGGGAAAAGTGTATTTTCTAGATAAAGGTAAAGGTATCCCTGGCGCATATGTGCTGGTTGGTGCTCATCTCCGTTTCAAAACCGGAGAGCCAGCGCTGTCCAAAGACGTCTCCGTGGTCATGTGGCCAGCATGACTCAATGCCAAAGGCACAAGGAACGCTGTTCCCTTCCCACCAAAGGTGGTCCCGATTTTTCTACTTGCATTTTTTACCTGCTTTCGAACTGCTAGGTTGGGAGAAGCTGGGACAAGTATCGGGAGCTCACCCCATTATGCGGCGCTAGGGATTCGAACCGCTGAACTGCTGATCTGCAGAGGTCTTCCCTTGGCATTGGAACAGAATAACAGAGTTGGAAGGGACCTTGGAGGTCTTCTAGTCCAGCCCCCTGCCTAGACAGGAAACCCTACACTACACCTATCATCTATCAGAAGCATGAGAAGCCATGGAGACTTTACCTATCTGGGGAGACCACTCTATGATGAAAACCAAAAGTTTAACCATTGGACCACCATGTTAAAAGGTGAAGGAATGCAACACTTCACCCTGAAGGACCTCACCAAGATTCTCTTCTCCTTTGAAGACCATGAAGAATACCAATTCTCTCTAGTTGACCGAGAAGACAGAACAACCTGCTTTACGCAAAAACTAATCCAGGTTTAATCATTCAAAGGTTGAATTCACCCATTTCCTTCAATCAAAACCAAAAAAACCCCATCTCATGGGCCATCATTGTATGTGAACCCAGACCCAATGAACACCTAATGTTCCCAGTAAGCAGAAATCGGTTCCTGGATTCCTAATCTTAGTCTAGCAGGGACAAGAAATGGTTGATAAGCCCAAATTTTGCTGAACTACAACTCCCAATGATTCCAGCCAAAAGTGGATTTTCGTAGTTTGGAAACTTCTGAAAACCCAAACATCTCTCACCATCCCATCATCCCTGGAGGGTTAAGGCTGAAGATCAAGGAGACCATTGGAAAAGAATCTTATATCTTATCTTTGTTCTTAAGCCATGCGGCTTCTCTAGTTGGGTTGAAGGTGGATCAAAGGACTGAAGGTCCACTCTCAAATGAGGTGGTCTAATCCAAGTTCAGAAAGACCTGATTAATACATGCCTTCCACTTTTGGTGGATGCAACGTTGTGGTTGTCCATCGTTGGTTATTTTCATAGTCAGAGAGGCTACTCAAGCAGTTTTGTGAGACAGACAGACAGACAGACAGACAGACAGACAGGAGATTCCCGACTTACTTCATTGGCTTGAACAAGGCCTGTCCGTAATTCTGGAATGTCATGATGAGTTTGAGCTGGGTGCCTCCTGACTTCATGGCTAGGGAAAGAAAAAGAGGAGGAAAATTTCAGGGAAAAAAAAAATCCATAAAGCTGCACCATATGGCTTGGCTGGCACCTAGCAATGTTAACTTAGAAATTACCCATCTGCGGAGATATGTTTATTTATGCTGCAATCGGTATAAAATAAGAATATAGCGTTGGTTTAAGCATGAATATGTTGACTTTTCTTTCAGTCTGGAATGGACATGGGGAGGAAGCAATCGTAGAACATAGGATCATAGGGGTGAGAAGGGACCTCAGAGGTCTTCTAGTCCAACCCCCTGCTCAAGGCAGGACCTCTTATAATAGGGGTCTGCAACCTTAAATCCTCAAAGAGCCATTTGGACTCGTTTCCCACAGAAAAGAAAACACCGGGAGCCACAAAACCTGGGTGGGCGTGGCCAACTCGATGTCACTCATTTCCACCGGTCACATGACCCCCCCTAGCCACGCCTACCCAGCCAGTCATTAGGGCAGAGAACCAGTTGTTAAAAAACACCGGGAACCACAAAATCCTTTTGACATATCTCTCTCTCTCCCCTCCCTCCCTCCCTCCCTCCCTATCTCTCTCTTATCTCTCTATGTCTCTCTCTTCCCCTCTCTCTGTATCTCTCTCTGTTTCTCTCTCCCCCTCTCTCTGTATCTCTCTATGTCTCTCTCTCCCCCTCTCTCTGTATCTCTCTATGTCTCTCTCTCCCCCTCTCTCTGTATCTCTCTATGTCTCTCTCTCCCGCTCCCTCTGTATCTCTCTATGTCTCTCTCTCTTCCCCTCTCTCTGTATCTCTCTATGTCTCTCTCTCTTCCCCTCTCTGTATCTCTCTATGTCTCTCTCTCTCCCCCTCTCTGCATCTCTCTCTGTATCTCTCTCTCCCCCTCTCTCTGTATCTCTTTATCTCTCTCTCCCCCCCTCTCTCTGTATCTCTCTCTCTCTCTTCCCCTCTCTCTGTATCTCTCTATGTCTCTCTCTCTTCCCCTCTCTCTGTATCTCTCTGTCTCTCTCTTCCCCTCTCTCTGTATCTCTCTCTCTCTTCCCCTCTCTCTGTATCTCTCTATATCTCTCTATCTTCCCCTCTCTCTGTATCTCTCTGTCTCTCTCCCCCTCTCTCTGTATCTCTCTGTCTCTCTCCCCCTCTCTCTGCATCTCTCTATGTCTCTCTCTTCCCCTCTCTCTGTATCTCTCTGTCTCTCTCTCCCCCTCTCTGTATCTCTTTATGTCTCTCTCTCTCTTCCCCTCTCTCTGCATCTTTCTGTCTCTCTCTCTCCCCCTCTCTCTGTATCTCTTTATATCTCTCTCTCTTCCCCTCTCTCTGTATCTCTCTATGTCTCTCTCTCTTCCCCTCTCTCTGTATCTCTCTATGTCTCTCTCTCTTCCCCCCTCTCTGTATTTTTCTGTCTCTGTCCTGGCTGCTTCTCCCACCCCTCGCCGTTGCCCTTACCTTCTCAGGCCAGGCGAGGAGTGATTGGGAGGGGAGGGCCAGCCAGTAGTGGGATCACCTGACAGGGAGCCACAGCAGAGGGCCCTAAGAGCCGTATGTGGCTCCAGAGCCGCAGGTTGCTGACCCCTGTCTTATACCATCCCAGTTAAGTGGTTGCCCAGTCTATTCTTGAAAACATTGACTGATGGAGCACCCACTACACTGGGAGGCAAGCTATTCCACTGATGAACTGTTCTCACTATTAGGAACTTCTCCTTAATTCTAGATTGGATCTTCCAATCCTGAAGTGTTTTGGATTAACAAATTAACTCCTTCTTGACTCTGTTGTTATATCCTCAAAGCCCCCAAACTTTAACCTTAGACTGTCTACTGTTGACCTCACCCCATTCCTAAGAGGTCCATAAAGGGGGCATGCATAAGCGCACCAACGTGCCTTCCGTTCAATGGTGGGTTTCAAAAATTTTTACTACCGGTTCTGTGGGTGTGGCTTGGTGGGCGTGGCTTGGTGGGCGTGGCAGGGGAAGGATACTGTAAAATCTCCATTCCCTCCCAATCAGCTGGGACTTGGGAGGCAGAGAACAGATGGGGGCAGGGCCAGTTGGAATTTTTACTACCGGTTCTCCAAACTACTCAAAATTTCCGCTACCGGTTCTCCAGAACTGGTCAGAACCTGCTGAAACCCATTTCTGGAAGGAAGGATTAAAATCTGAAATGGCCATCTTATTTTGCAATCCTAATTTGCTTTAGACTTCACCCCCTTTCCTTTGGCCCACTTTATCTCACCCTCAAACTGGAGCTATTAGCTATACATTCCTTTAATTACTCCTTCTGGTGTAATCTTTTTTTTTTTCCCCATGCTTTAAAATGTTATGCAAATTTGGTCTGTTTAATTACTCTTATGCTCCAGGGGGAAAAGAGAGAGAGAGAGAGGGAGAGAGAGAGAGAGAGAGAGAGAGAGAGAGAGAGAGAGGTTGGGAGGGAGAGAGGGAGGGAGGGAGGGAGGGAGAGAGAGAGACAGAGACAGAGAGAGAGAGAGAGAGAGAGAGAGAGAGAGAGAGAGAGAGAGAGAGAGAGAGAACTTCTAGCTTTGGGGTTTTTTTTGTTTTTTTGTTTGTTTTTTTGCTGATCCCAGCTTTTTCTCACATTTTACTCAACTTACCCTACGGGGAGAAAAAATTAAAAAATTAGAAATGAAAGGCTGTCCAGCAATCTGCGCCGAAAACAGCCTGGAAGGAACATGGAGATTTCCCATATTAGATGAAGCTGATATGCCGAGTAGGCTAATTTTTTTCCGGAGGGCGTTTAAGGTTAGACAAACACATCATTCTTCTTTTCTTTCTTTCTTTCTTTCTTTTTGAAAGAAAACAACAGCTCCGGGAGTTTGCTAGGTTTCACTCTGAGCTCTCTCTGGCAAATTCACAGTTGCTCGGAGCACTTGCTCCGTTCTGGCTTCAACCCGGAGACGTGCACAAAAATAGATTAGACATTAAAAAAACATGATCGAGCGCACTCGGCGGGTGGAGTTGCTAGAACATGTCTCTAGCGTTCTCGGAAAATGTAAGAGGTGGCCTTGTTTTCAACCTCAGTTGACTGAATAGGCAGCAGAGTTTGGGAGAGGCAGGAGGGAGAGAGAACGGGGTCCCACCCCAGTGGCAGCTCCAGGTATCTGCCAAAACTTTCTGAGAACCAGTGGTGGGTTGCTATCGGTTCGCCCCGGATCATGCGAACTGGTAGCAGCGGCGGCTAGTGTTGCGCGCATATGCGAGCGCATGGGCACCCATGAGCAAACTGGTAGCGACGGGATTTGAATCTGAGAACCCAACACAGATGGCCAACATCACCCTGAGGGTTTCTGTCCCCCCAAGTCTGAATCAGCCAAGGGACAACTGAGGTCGGTTTGGAAGCAACTTGGAAAGGGAAGCGGGAATGGCCTTGAGGAACTGGTAGAAGAGGAAAACTCCTTAGACAAGAGCAATAACAATGGCAATAACATTTAGGCTTATGAGCCATCCCGTAGCACAGGGATGTCAAACTCGCTTTCGTTGAGAGCCGCATCAGGAGGAACTTTCTGACAGTGAGAACCATCAACCGATGGAACAGAAGTTGCCTTTGGAAGTTGTGGGAGCTTCATTACTTGAGACTTTCAAGAAGAGACTGGACTGCCATCTGTCAGAAATGGTGTAGGGCAGGGATGGCTAACCTTTTTGGTGTCGCGTGTCAAAAGCGGGGGGAGTGCGGGGCGGTCATGCGCATGCGTGCCCACACCCCTAATTCAATGCCCCCCGCGCCCCCGCACATGCGCGCATGACCCCCCCGGTGCTCCCCCCCGCTTTTGGCATGCGATGGCACAGTGGGCCTGGTAGGCCCGTTTTTCGCCCTCCCCAGGCACCAGTGGCTTTCTAGGAGCCTGGGGAGGGCGAAAACAGCCTTCCCCGCTCCCTGGAGGACCTCCGTAGGCCAGAAACAGACTGTTTCCCGACTTCCGGTGGCCCTGGAAAGCCCGAAAATCAGCTGGCCAGCGCATGCATGCACGCTGGAGCTGAGCAAGGGCAGTGCTTGCATGCCAACAGATATGGCTCCATGTGCCATCTGTGGCACGCGTGTCATAGGTTCGCCATCACGGGTATAGGGTCTCCTGCTTTGAGTGGGGGTTGGACTAGATGACCTATAAGGTCCCTTCCAACTCTGTTAATCTGTAAATAAGATTGGCACTGCCACAGCAGTGCTGTTATCGTGCAGAAACTCTTAGGAACGTAACAGTTAGAGATGTTTTCATGCCTGCAGCCAACCGGGATCATATATTTTGATTTATTTTTATTTGCTGTGTTAAGCACTTTGAGGTCATCCATCAAACGGGGGCCTCCCAAAGAGTTGGGCCCATTATCATTCACCCAGTAACCGATCCTCTCCCTTTCTCCAGGAAATTATTGGATTGCTTTCGCTACCATCTACCCAAGGAGCTTAGTATCCTCTGGGGATACTTAAAAAGAGAAAAGCCAAATCAGAGGCGAATCTGAATTGAAAGCCAACTAAAATCGCTAAGCTTGAAATCCAAAAATAAACCGACAAGAGTCCTAAAAGAAAACCGACCTAAGGCACAGATTACGGTCATAAATTAGCATCAGAAACTCGTTAAGATGCCCACGTGCAACCTAATAAAAATAGGAATGCTTATGTCACCTTATATAAAAGGTGGAAATTTTTCCAGGTCAAATGGGGGCATATAGCTAAGATAATACAGAATAATACCGTGTTTCCCCAAAAATAAGACCCTGTCTTATATTTTTTTGAACCCTGAAATAAGCACTTGGCCTTATTGCCATGCACTCAAAAGCCCGATTCGGCTTATTATCGCGGGATGTCTTATTTTGGGGGGAAACAGGGTAGAGTTGGAAGGGACCTTGGAGGTCTTCTAGTCCAATCCCCTGCTTAGGCAGGATTCTCTACACCACTTTAGACAAATGGTTATCCAACCTCTTCTTAAAAACTTCCAGTGTTGGAGCATTCACAACTTCTGGAGGCAAGTTGTTCCACTGGTTAATTGTTCTCACTGTCGGGAAATTTCTCCTTAGTTCTAGGTTGCTTCTCTCCTTGATGAGTTTCCACCTGTTGCTTCTTGTCCTGCCTTCAGGTGCTTTGGAGAATAGCTTGACTCCCTCTTCTTTGGGGCAGCCCCTGAGATATTGCAACACTGCTCTCATGTTTCCCCTAGCCCTTCTTTTCCTAAGACTGTTTAGTGCTTAGATCTGGCCCGTGGGGCAGCCCCTGGTGCCTTTGCCAGAGAAAACGGAGCTTGCGAGGGCTGCACGCGGCTCTCTGAGCTCTGTTTTCGCTGGCAGAGGGTTGCAGGAGGCCGTCCCAGCTGAAAACGGAGCGCAGGAGCCTGTTTTCGCTGGCAGAGGGTTGCAGGAGGCCGTCCCAGCTGAAAACGGAGCTCAGGAGCCTGTTTTCGCTGGCAGAGGGTTGCAGGAGGCCGTCCCAGCTGAAAACGGAGCTCAGGAACCTGTTTTCGCTGGCAGAGGGTTGCAGGAGGACGTCCCAGCTGAAAACGGAGCTCAGGAGCCTGTTTTCACTGGCAGAGCGCTCGGGCCGCCACAGGTGCCCCCTCGACATGAGTGATGTCATGCTGGCCACGCCCCCTTGCCCCCCCAGGTCAAACAGAACCCTGATGCGGCCCTCAACTGGATTTGATACCCCTGCCCTAGACCATTTCAGACAAGTGGCCGTCCAGTCTCCCCTTCAAAACCTCCAGTGTTGGCGAATCCACCACTTCTGGTGGCCAGCCGTTCCACTGCTTCATTGTTCGCACCGTTAAAGAAATTTTCTCCTCCAAATGTTTCTTAGTAATTCACCGAAATGTTGGAAATGTAAAAGTAACTATGGAACATATTATCACCTCTGGTGGACCTGCCCAGTGGCAAAGAAATGTTGGCCTAAAGTTAAAAAGTGGATAGAGAGAAATAATTCAGAATTCAATAAAGGGAGAACCTGAGCAATTTCTACTATGGATTTCCATAGAAAACTATACCAAGGAAATACATTATTTAATATTACATATACTGACAGCAGCCCGCATAGTCTATGCGCAAAACTGGAAGAAGGGAAACCTACCATCAGAAGAAGATTTAATGAGAAAAGTTTTAGAATGCGCAGAATGGACAAATTAACAAAAGAACTCAAGGAGAAAGAGCATACAGAATATTACAAAGTGTGGTGTAGATGGTAAGAATGGTTGGAAAATAGGAAAAATGAGAAAGAGGAATAAAGGAGAGGGGGGGAAAATGTTGAAGATCAAGGTGCAATGTCGACGAAATAAAGGAAGAGAGAAAATAATTGTCAAATAAGACAAAAGTTAAAATATGTGTATATAGGTGTAAATAGCAAGAAAGGATCGCCTTGAAATAGCTGAAGGAATAAGTGATATGTATATAAATGTTGTGTGTTTATGTTTTGTTTTAATGTGTTCAAACTTTAAAACTTTAAACTTTTTAAACTAAAACTTTAAAAAAAGAAAAGAAAAAGAAATTTTCTCCTCCGTTCTAAGTTGGATCTCTCAATTAGAAAACACTCCGCCATCCAAGGCTGAAAACTCTTCCAGCACTCTTTTTTTTGGTCGAAAGCAATAAAGGTGAAAAGTCAGCTGAAATCCAGACTCCTTAATCAGCGGTGACTTTGCAGAATTTGATGGGGTCGAGAGGATCCGCCTGATCTTGGTGGATTTTTATTTATTTTTTTGGTCTTTTGCTTTGGTTAATCTTTGTGTAAGATGGCCTAACCTCATCTCTGTTTTCCATTCACTTGGCGCAGGCGGGGGCTGCTGAGATGCCTAACAGATTAAAGTATCATTTGCATCTTTATGGGCTCTCAGGATTGCGTAAACAGAACTGGATAATCTTTAGCCTGAGTTAAGCATACATACTGGAGGACTCTAAAAGTTTTGAGGAATGTGTGTTTGTGTACAGGAATGTGTGTGTGTGGAGAGGGAGAGAAAGAGAGGGAGAGGGAGAGGGAGGCAGGGAGAGGGAGGGAGAGAGAGAGGAAGGGAGGGAGGGAGAGAGAGAGGGACAGGGAGGAAAGTAGAGAGAGTGGGAGGGAGGCAGGGAGAGGGAGAAAGAGAGTTCTAAGTTGGATCTCTCCTTGATTAGTTTCCATCCATCGAAAGATTGACAGTTCAGCGGTTCGAATCCCTAGTGCTGCGTAACAGGGTGAGCTCCCATGACTTGTCCCAGCTTCTGCCAACCTAGCAGTTCGAAAGCACGTAAAAAATGCAAGTAGAAAAATAGGGACCCCCTTTGGTGGGAAGGGAACAGCGTTCCGTGCGCCTTTGGCATTGAGTCATGCCGGCCACATGACCACGGAGACGTCTTCGGACAGCGCTGGCTCTTCGGCTTTGAAACGGAGATGAGCACTGACCCCTAGAGTCGGGAACGACTAGCACATATGTGCGAGGGGAACCTTTACCTTTAACAATGGTGGGATGGATGGTGGACCTCTAACTCCTGTGCTGATAAGACCATTAGATTCCAGAATGTGCAAAGTTTCAGCTCGACCCAAGCCCATTTCCCTGATTCGCTGCCTCAAAACAGCTTTCCTAACAGAAACGTCTAATAAACGGGTTGGAATAAATGCCTTTCAATCAATTTGACAGTCTGAAGAATGCTTTTCTTCTCTCTCTCTCTCTCATCAAGCTTTCAAATCAAATCAAAGCTCTGACTTGATTTATGAACTGATATGAAAACACTAGACTGGGTCTGACCCAGTGGTGGGTTTCTAACAGTTTGCTCCGGTTTGTGCGAACCTGTAGCAGCGGGAGACTATGTCTACCTGCCCAGACGTCATCACCGATGGTCTGCATGGGGGCGGGGCCAGTCAAAGATGGTATTTATTGGTTCTCTCAATTACTCAAAATTTCTGCTACCAGTTCTCCAGAACTGGTCAGAACCTGCTGAATTAGCACCTCTGGTAAGTCCGGTTGCCTTTCGAAAAACCACCTTGGGACAACTATGACCTGGATGACTGAGAATCTTCATAGACACCATAGACCAGAGGTGTCAATCTCAGTTTCATTCAATTTCATGGCTGTGGTTGACTTTGGGGGGGGTAGATGGGTGTGGCTGACTGGGGTGTGTGGCCAGCTGGGGGTGTGTGGCCAGCTTGACGTCACTCGCCAAACTGCTGGTATGTCTCCTCTTTGCATTGGGTAGACCAGGGTGAAACTATGCTGGACCGATGTTTCCTCTTCGCAATGGGAAGACTGAGCCGAAGCGTCCGCGGGTAGACTGGGCTGAAGTGACACGGGTAGACTAGGACAGCCCAGTGGGCTGATTCCAGCGTGTGGGCCTTGAGTTTGATACTCCTGCCATAGACATTTTTGGACTAATATTGGAGAAGACTCCGGAGAAGGTCATGGACAGCCAAGAAAACGAATGGATCATGAACGAAATCCAGTTAGAATTCTCACTAGAGACATCAAATGAAACATTCTATGAAGATCTAGCTCTTTGGAGAAGAAGCTGGTGGTGGGACGGTTGGAAAGAAAGAGTAGGAGAGGACCACCAGGAGAAAGGTGGTTGGATTCAGCTACAGCTGCCATGGGTGAACTGTTGGAAGACCTGAAGGACCAAGTTAGGGAAGAGTGTAATCAAGAGAATCTATTGATGTGGTTGCTAAGAGTTGACCTCAACTTAATGGCACCTGATCGATCAAAACTCAGGATAAAACAAGAGCAAAAAGAAAGAAATAGTAGAGGAAACCACCTCCAAAAGGATAATTATAAGAGCCTTGGTGGCGCAGCAGACTAAAGCGCTGTTAAGTAACACCAGCTGCCTGCAATTACTGCGAGTTCAAATCTCACCAGGCTCAAGGTTGACTCAGCCTTCCATCCTTCCGAGGTAGGTAAAATGAGGACCCGGATTGTGGGGGCAATAAGCTGACTTTGTATAAAAAAGAACACCGCTTAGGGGGGGGGCGAAAACCCTACTAAGCAGGTATATACAAAAAGTATGAAGGCTATTGCTTAACGCATTGTAAGCCGCCCTGAGTCTCCAGAGAAGAGTGGCATATAAATTGAACCAATTAATAAATAAATTAATTAATTAATTGATGAATCCAGTTAGCTCAACGTGATTTAAATGAGGATGAAGTGCACATATGGTGCTAAGTTATCACATATGTCCGGTTTTGATTTAGTACAATGTGAGAACCTGGGACTTTTGGCCTGCAGAGGTCTAAGTTCTAGACTCTCCACTAAAGATTCTAGTCCTTGTGATTCTAAATCAAGGATTAAAACAAGAACATGGACAATTACCTTCTCCTAGGTCAAGCTCTTTCTTCATTTTGCCCATAATTATCAGCCAAGATTAGGGACTGTTCTTCAGACAGGACTTCTCTCCAGCCTTCGACAGAAATCTAGGACTACTTCATGAAAGACGCTGGATGACCTAAACATTCATCGTAAGTGACACGTAGATAACGTTTAGATCATCCAATGTCTTCCAGACTCATTTTCTGGATGTTCTCCCAGATAATATCCAATATTTGAGGGGCTGCCACAGAGAGGAGGGGGGTCAAGCTATTTTCCAAAGCACCTGAAGGCCAGACAAGGAATAACGGATGGAAACTGATCAAGGAGAGATTCAACTAGAAATAAGGAGGAATTTTCTGACGGTGAGAACCATCAACCGATGGAACAGAAGTTGCCTTCGGAAGTTGTGGGAGCTTCATCACTGGAAGCTTTCAAGGAGAGACTGGACTGCCATTTGTCAGAAATGGTGTAGGGTCTCCTGCTTGGACTAGATGACCTCCAAGGACCCTTCCAACTCTGTTGATCTGTATCTGTATCTAACTGCTCTATTATGTTGAAGAATATGACTCTATTCTAGAGTCATAGAGTCTATGACTCTAGACTGAGTGCAGAGAAGAGCAACCAAGATGATTAGGGGACTGGAGGCTAAAACATATGAAGGAACTGGGCATGGCTAGTCTAGTGAAGAGAAGGACCAGGGGAGACAGGATAGCCGTCTTCCAGTATCTGAGGGGCTGCCACAGAGAGGAGGGGGGTCAAGCTATTTTCCAAGGCACCCGAAGGCCAGAAAAGGAATAATGGATGGAAACAAGGAGAGATTCAACCTAGAAATAAGGATAACCTTTCTGGCACAGTGAGAACAACCAAAATTCAGAAATTGTGGGAGCTTCATCCCTGGAAGCTTTCAAGAAGAGACTGGACTGCCATCTGTCCGAAATGGTGTAGGGTCTCCTGCCTTGGCGGAGGGTTGGACTAGATGACCTACAAGGTCCCTTCCAACTCTGTTAATCTGTATAATGGTCTAGGCAAAATCCTGATCCTTTCCATAACTCTGCAGTATCCTTTTTTTATTTTTTTTAATTACATGACCCACCCAAGCGGAAAGTGCTAGGGAAGTTAGAAAAGAACTGATTTCATTTATGGTCTCATTCTGGCCAGGTAGGAAGATAAAAGACGACGTGCAGACAATTCCGTTCCTTGGAAATCCAGGGTGATCTTCCTCCTAACTTTAATAAGGAAAAAGAAAGGAGCGCCTGGAATTATTAACATGTTGCGTCTTGAATGCTGTGCACCACGCAGGGTTTCTAATTAAGGGCGCCTCTTGGGCTCAGGCAGGTGGCGTTATTAGAGATGCAATTTTTCAACTGCACAAAAAGAAAATGGCTAATTATGGTCATTTCTGTACTTTCGTTCTGGTAATTAGAGGCGCAAAATGCACCTCACCTTTCCTTGAGCCAAGTCCGGCTTGCCTTCGTTTGAAACCTTGAAGATCTAATTAAATCTTTGAAGAGAGTCGTGCCGAAGGAAACAAAGCAACAAAAAAAATAAATAAATAAAAGGAAAGGGAAAAAAATGGGTCTTACAAGGGACAGAAACGTGTTCTAATCCTTCCAAATTTCGATTTACTACAGGATTGGGAGAATCTCTGCTGCGGCTCCCTGCCACTCAAAATATGTGTCACAACCATCAATGTGCAACACCCACCGGCACACGATTTATTGAGCTTTTCAACCTCCGGTAGGCCAACCATGGATAAATCCAAGAAAAGAAAAGTTTCAGAAGAAAACAGAACGTTTAATTCAACTACATATGCTAGTTTTGTGGCCGCTCAAGGAATAGTCAGGAACGGGAAGGGTTTTGTGGCTCCCGGTGTTTTCTTTTCTGTGGGAAACGGGTCCAAATGGCTCTTTGAATGTTTAAGGTTAACCAATGTTTCTCAATTGCGGCTGCTTTAAGAAGCGTGGACTTCAACTCCCAGAATTCTGTGGATACGTGGAGAAACAAAACAACTCCACAAGGAGTGGCCAAAAGTATAGCGCTAAATAAAGACGATGTTATATCCTGTAGATAAAGTGGAACATAGTTTAATGTGTTTGGCTTAGCCGTCAATGAAAACATGGGTGGGGTGAACTACATTCTGCCAGCTTCCATTTTATCAGAGACGAAAGCCCAATAAACTTCATTCAGACATAGAGTTGACCTACAACGTATGGGTCTGCCTAATTAACCTCTGGTCATTCACCTTCACCTGCTCTCGGGTGTGAAAGTCACAATTCTGCAGACCATCAGCTTAACACCATGGAGAAATTGCACTGTTTGTCTAAGACGGGAGTCTCCAACTTTTAAGACTTGTGGACTTCAACTCCCAGCATTCCTCAGCCATGCTGGCTGAGAAATTCTGGGAGCTGAAGTCCACAAGTTTTAAAGTTGCCAAGTTTGGAAATCTCCTTGTAGCATGGGTCAAATCCAGCAGGTTCTGACAGGTTCTGGAGAACCGGTAGAGGAAATTTTGAGTAGTTTGGAGAACTGGCAAATATCACCTCTGGCTGGCCCGAGAGTGGAGTGGGAATGGAGATTTTGCAATATCCTTCCCCCAAGAGTGGGGAGGGAATGGAGATTTTATTCCTTCCCCTGGAGTAGGGTGGGAATGGAGATTTTGCACTATCCTTCTCCTGGAGTGGGAAGGAAATGGGGATTTTGCAGTATCCTTCTCCTGGAGTAAGGTGGGGATGGAGATTTTGCAGTATCCTTCTCCTGGAGTGAGGAGGGAATGGGGATTTTGCAGTATCCTTCCCCTTCCACGCCCACCAAGCCATGCCCACAGAACCGGTAGGGGAAAAATTTAGATTTCACCCCTGCCTTGTAGGTCAACTCTATGTCTGAATGAAGTTCTAAGGCCAGAAGGACCAAGTCAACAGTTGCATTCCAAAGAGGGTGTGGCCAGAAGACCTGGGTGGAGCTAAGGGCCAAGGTAAGTGGGGCAGTGCATTAAAAAAAAAAGACTCTAAAGATCATAACTATAAATATAAATGTCACCAACGATCAAATTCAACTCATGCCAACAAAGCATCTCCCAATCCAGCCAGAGAAGACACAGCTGCACCCACATACAGATGGCAACAGTAATTTGAACTGCAACCTACCAACGCTGGTGATTTTCTGGGTAGCCAAATCGTGCAGCAAGGTGCCAATCGCGGGGTTGTGCCTGGAATACAGCTCGTACCGGTTAATGCCAATGTGGAATTTGAGCCAATTCGGGTAGGAATCGACAGACGTTTCCCCCGTGGGTAGGAAGTCCTCGTCTTCGTTGCCTTCATTTTGCCTGCCAAAAACAAACGAGAGAGATACAATAGAGAAGGTTAGGTATTGTTCACGGGCCAGCAACGGATTTTGCAATCCTTTGGGGACACGCATGCCAACCTAGTAAGATGTTCCAAATAGGTCAAGTGGTATTCTTCTCTACATTAGGAACCCAAGAGATTGTCTGGGTTCAAGGGAGACTATGGTCAATCTCAGCGTTCTTTAATCTTGGCAACCGTGGAAGATGGGCAGTTGTCAATTCCCAGAATTCCTCAACCAACCATGGTCTATCACACTCTTTCTCAACCTTGGCAACTTGAAGATGAATGGATGCTCAAAATTGAATTCTGGGAGTTGACATCCACCAGTCTTCAAGTTGCCAAGATTGGGAAACATTGGTCTATCTGACCTAAATTGCTCATGCTGATTGTTTGTTCATCCTGGACCATCACTCCTGTTGCACTTCAACCACTACGTAGGACTTTCAACCAACTGCACAAGGAAGGCCACCAGTCTCCCAGCAGATGTCCTTCAGAGGCAGTCACACTGCTATGAAGGCTTCTCCATCTCTTGAGTCTTTTAAGAACACAGTTACTTCTCATGGATGGTTGAAAATGGTTTTGATGCCCATCTAGGCTGAAGGCTGGCCTAGTTGACCTTTAGCAACCATCCATCACCACAATTTGATGTCTCTATTTCTTCTCGACGTACAGGGAGAACATTGCTTACTTATTTACAACTTACTCCGTTCCCATTTGCAATCTAATGACGTTCAGCCCAGTTCAGAAGCAGCTCTACGCCTGGACATCACCTTAAAATGTCAAGAAATAATTGCTAGAGGACCTGCAGGAAATGACCTCTTACTAAACCTAGATGGGATTGTGCCATAAGGGATTAAACTGGCGTTAAGAAAAAGGAACCCAAGGAAGAAATAAGCGATTGCCCCCAGACTAAGGTTCCTTTCATCCATAAGGAGCTGGAAGTCCTTGTGAAATCATTTCAGAGCCTCATGGTTCACATTTCTCTTTTTTAAAACGATTAACAAGCATCTCGCCATCTCAGCTGCTTCTTGCCCTGCCAAGAAACTGTAAGCATGTTGGAAAGCGACTCTATAAACAGAAGCATCTCAGTTTCTTAGGAAAGAGTGAACGGTTATGTCAAAAATCCGCCATTCGTATTTGAAAGCAGGCCAAGTGCAGAGCAATCCAAATCTCTCTCCGTGTGTATGTTTACACTGAGATGGAAGCTCCTAACCATCCAACCCCAAACCTCAACCGTACCTTGGAGAACTCAGAAATTCTGACTCAATTCCCATCACGAAAGGAACCCCTTCAGGTAAGCTAGCAGCAGATGCATTCACACAACAGACTATGTTGAGTAAGGGGTCCTTGGTGCTCTCTGAGCTTGGTTGCCAGGACTAGCACTGATGATGTTCCCTAGTTGGGTGATGAAACATCTGCAAGAAAGAGAGCACCAAGGACCTCCAAATTCTCCTCCTCCTTCCGCACTCCACAAATCTCACTCAACCTTCTAGCACTGATGATGTTCCCTAGTTGGGTGATGAAACATCTGTAAGAAAACCAGCAAGCTCAGAGAGCACCAAGGACCTCCAAATTCTCCTCCTCCTTCCGCACTCCACAAATCTCACTCAACCTTCTAGCACTGATGATGTTCCCTAGTTGGGGAATGAAACATCTGCAAGAAAACCACCAAGCTCAGAGAGCACCAAGGACCTCCAAATTCTCCTCCTCCTTCCGCACTCCACAAATCTCATGCCCTTCTAGCACTGATGATGTTCCCTAGTTGGGGAATGAAACATCTGCAAGAAAACCACCAAGCTCACAGAGCACCAAGGACCTCCAAATTCTCCTCCTCCTTCTGCACTCCACAAATCTCACTCAACCTTCTAGCACTGATGATATTCCCTAGTTGGGTGATGAAACATCTGTAAGAAAACCAGCAAGCTCAGAGAGCACCAAGGACCCCTCAATTCAACCCTGAGCTACGAATATTCTCCTTTATTGGTAAATTGAGTGAGACTTCATGTTGGTTAAGTTTCTCACCATCTTCTTCGGTGGCTTAAGATACTCTTTACAAAGACTTGCTGATCTGGTTGAAGGCACAGCACATTTTTGCAAAACCAGAAAATGGGTTTCTTCAGGGCGTGATATGAATTTAGCCACAAACTTAAGCAATCCCTGTACTTTTTCTTTTTTCTTTTCTTTTTTTTTTTGTTAAAGTGACCTTTGATCCCTAACCTCCCGTTTGCAAGGGGGAGTTAATAGTTGACTGTTCTGTCCTTCCTCCTGCTCATTTTTACGTATGTATATTTAACTTGGTGACCGGAATCCAGTTGGTTGGTTAGTTCTGGAATTTTAATGGCATTGTGTTGGAAAACCCCAAAGGAGCTGTAAGAACCAACAAATACCACAGCCGGATGTGAAGTGTCATCAACATTAACTGAGAGTGGGATGAAACGATTCCCAAATATCACAAGAGATATTTGGAGGTGACTTGGAAGTTCCATCAGGTAGAGAAGGTGGTGGCCACATTGCCAGAGGCAACCTTAAGTTTGACATCACGGGATTGATTGCTATCATGCTTTTGAATCCAGCTCAAAGAGTTGGTTGGTACCCCTAAGGCTGTAGACACCGTAACAGCAACATATATCAAAAAACCACCTTGCCAAATGTGACTTAGCTCATCCAGTCCAAACATCTAGAGAAGGTCTCCTGTGGGTTCCATCTCACAGGAGCTATGTGGTCTCTGATTCAGGGTTAGGTCTTTTCAGTGGAACCCTCCACACTTTGGGATATACCCTTCCCCATGGAGACACGCCTGGTCCTGATGTCCTCGTATTTCAGAGGGAAGCAAAAAACATCTAGTTCAAGAATCACTTGAACCTGTGAGTGGTGGACAACCATCAATTATTGCACAGTGTTGTTTTATCTGTGTCAGCTTTATCAGATAAACCAGACAGGAAACAGGACCAGATAAGCTCATTCTACTTTATTGTAAAGCTACGTTAACGGAATCTTGCAAGCCTGAAAACACAATTCTCCCCTCCCCTTCTTTTACAGCACAAGAAACTAGAGAGGGTCCCTCTTTCTCCACCCGTTATGCAGCTGTGGGCTATGCCGTCTCTTCTCTCATCATTTCTTGGGCAGCATCCCCTTATCTTCCAAGACGTTTCTTGGACACCATTATAATCTGGAAGATGTTGAATTGATAATTTGAGTGACAAAATAATCAAGGGAGACTAGTATAGATCTATTTCAAGCTATTTAGCTCTCATCAGCTAGCCATACCCTTCTGGGATTCGAACCCGGGCGGAAGCAGTATGCTCTGTCCCATATTTTGGTAGACCAGGTTGCCCTGATAGACCGGTCTCACAGGAAAAAACACTTAATCTGGAAGCTGGATTTTTGCTTCTGATATTGTTTGGGATTTGATTCCACCGGTATTCATCATCCAGATTGGGACAGATGAAAAATACAGGTAGCCCTTGATTTATGACCCCCAACTGAGCCTAACACTTCCATTGTTATGCAAGACATGTGTTCAGTGAACCTTGCCCCATTTTACGACCTTCCTTGTTGTGAAGTGAATCACCTCAGTCGTTAAGTTAGTAACACGGTTGTGAAGTGAAATCTGCCTTGGCTTCCTCATGGACTTCTGCTCATCAGAAGGCCTCAAAAAAGGGATCGCGTGACCCTGGGACATTGCAACTGTCATAAATATGAACCCAGCGTCTGAATTTTTGACCAAACGACCATGGAGATGCTGCAACAGTCATAGGTGTGAAAGCTGGTTACGAGTCACGTTTTCGGTGCCGGTGTTAACTTCAAACGGTCACTCAGTGAATGGCTGTAAGTCGAGGACTATCTATACTACACAAATCAGGGGTGTCAAACTCAAGGCCCGGGAGCTGGATCCAGACTGTAGGGTGCTTAGATCTGGCCAATGGGCCCTCCCGAGCTCCGTTTTTGGCTGCTCCGTTTTTGGCTGCAATTCTCTGCCAGCAAAAACAAAGCTCGGTTTTCGCTGGCAAAGCGCTCGGGCCACCACAGGTGTGGCCGACATGAGTGACATCGAGCTGGCCACGCCCACCTGCCTCTCTCCCCTGGGTCAAACACAACCCCGATGTGGCCCTCGATTTCATTGACACAAAGGAACCGAATGAATAAAGGACAGCCTATTGTTTCAGAACTTTTGACCAAATCGCCGAAGGAATTGCGCCGTTGACCTGTGGTTCCATCGCTTCCGTCTGCTTCCTCTGTCGCTTTGCCGTCTGTCGATTGGACACCGAATTGCCCGCAGGGATCGTCGTAACCGCTAACAGCATCACAGCGAACAGAGCCATTCGGCGAACGAATTCCAAAGCAAGGGCGTTGGGTTTGAAAGCCGCCTGCCTTGTTTTCAGAAAACAAGGTGAGAGCTAGGTCTGCTGCCCGCTTCCTTTGGAAGCTCGCGTTGAATTCGGTGGGAAGAGACAGGATGTACGCTGCTTTTGAACCAGGTCTGGTTTGAGAGTAACCAACTCATCCGGGTTGGACGCCGAACGTAATTGCCGGAGACAACGGTAAGGATTCATTCAATAGAACCGTGGGTGGGTGCCACCTTTAAAATCCTTGGAACGGTTTTAAAAAGAAGCACAGCTCAGCCGAATCCTGTCAGTCACGGTCCGGCCCTGTGGCTTTTTAAAACAGAGCGCCAGAGACAACCTTGTGCATGACATTCAGAATGGAAGAAGACAGTCTGGTTTCCAAAAAAAAAAAAGAAAGACACTCTGGGAAGAAATCGCACGTAGACATCTGCTCTCCGAAAGCTTGATCCCCAAATTATAATTAAAACTATGGTTTCAAACCGTGACTTATCTCTAAAAGATGGTAACATCTGGCTGAGTACATCCGAGTCTGGAAGCTAAGAAGGGTTGGTCCAAGTGATGGGTTTCTACCGGTTCTACCCGGTTCGGGCGAATTGGTAGCAGCAGCGGATGGCTCCCCAAGCTCCGTTTTTCCTAGCAGAGGCACATTGGGACGATCCTTTGCTTTTTCCAGGCCGTCCCTGTGGGCTGGATCTAAGCACCCCCTCAGCCAGATTCGACCCGTGGGCCTTGAGTTTGACACCCCTGGAATAGGGTTTCCTGCCTGAGCAGAGGGTTGGACTAGAAGACCTCCAAGGACCCTTCTAACTGTTATTCTGCTCTGTTAAATGGCTGTCCTGTCTCTTCTTGAAAACTTCCAGTGATGGAGCAACCACAACTTCTGGAGGCAAGTTGTTCCACTGATGAATTGTTGTAACTGTCAGGAAATTTCTCCTTAGTTCTAGGTTGCTTTTCTCCTTGATGAGTTTCCATTCATTGCTTCTTGTCCTGCCCTCAGGTGCTTTGGAGAATAGGTTGAACGCCCCCCCCTCTTCTTTGTGGCAGCCCCTGAGATATTGGAAGACTGCTATCATGAGCCCTTTCTTTTTAGTTTTCGTCCACCAAGTATCCTACCTAAAAACCATAAATGACTTTGAGCTAGTTCTACTGACCAAGTTCTTGCACCAATCCAAACCCCAATTCATTCATTCATTCATTCATTCATTCATTCATTCATTCATTCATTCATTTTCTCTAGCTGCCTATGTCGATTGACAACTCTGACCAGCTTACAGTTTAAGGGTTTACAAAGTGCAAAAAGTTTCTACCATCCAACAGTGTTGTTAGTTGTGAAGTCATGTCCGACCTTTCGTGACTCCATGGACAATGTTCCTCCAGGCCTTCCTGTCCTCTACCATCCTCTGGAGTCCATTTAAGCTCACACCGACTGCTTCAGTGACTCCATCCAGCCACCTCATTCTCTGCCGTCCCCTTCTTCTTTTGCCCTCAATTTTTCCCAGCATTAGGCTCTTCTCCAGGGAGTCCTTCCTTCTCATTAGGTGGCCAAAGGATTTGAGTTTCCTCTTCAGGATCTGGCCTTCTAAAGAGCAGCCAGGGTTGATCTCCTCTAGGACTGACCGGTTGGATCGCCTTGCAGTCCAAGGGACTCGCAGGAGTCTTCTCCAGCACCAGAGTTCAAAGGCCTCCATTCTTTGGCGCTCGGCCTTCCTTACGGTCCAACTTTCACAGCCATCCATTGCAGCTGGGAAAACCATCGCCTTGACTAGACGCACTTTTGTTGCGTCCAACAGTAAAACTAACCAAAATCCATTGCGGCTTAATGTTGAATTATCAACCCACAGATGCCACCAATTGAGAAGTGAATTTGCATCTCCTTGATCTATTCTGATGGTCTAAATTAGATGAATTTTCTTCCGACGGACCTCTTATTAAGGCAACAATGGAATTTTCCGGAACACACCCTTGTGAGAGACAGATAGACAGAAAACCAAGCCTGCTCTTTTTTTCTGCTCGTTTTAGAAAAAAAGCCAAAGTAAACAGCAGACAATGGCCGGTCTTTGCATCTGATCTTAAACTAGGCGAGTGACTATCGCTTTAACTCTAGGCTGCCCCACGGAAGGGCAGGGAGGGACTCCCTTCCCCCAAATGCATCCAATGAGATTTGGAAGCAAGGAACAAAGGAGAGATTGACAAGCAGCTGAAAGAACAGAGCCAAAGGAATGATCTAGGCCAGCTATCTTTTCTTCAGAGAAGCTCAGTGACGGGGAAGTAAGCTAAACATTATTCTCTTACGGCTTTCTTTTTTCTGCTATTTGGAGGTACCGTGCCTCAGAATAGGGAGGCTCGATTTAAGATAAGAATATAAGCCTGGAGTGCTTCAGGAAGGCCCTTTAGCATTTTGCCAGTTCCTCATTGGTGTGGACTCCTTCCTTCCTTCCCTCCCTCACTTCCTCCCTTTCCTCCCTTTCTCTCTCCCACTTTTCCTTCCTCCCTCCCTTCCTTCCCTCATCCATCCATCCCGCCCTCCCTCTCTTCCTTCCTTCCCTACCTAACTCTCCCTCTTTTCCTTCCTTCCTCCCTCCCTCCCTTCCCTCCCTCTCTCCCTCCCTTTTTCCATCCTTCCCCTTCCTTCCCTCCCTCCCTCCCTCTTCCTTCCTTCCTTCCCTTCCTAACTCTCTCCCTCTTTTCCTCCCTCCCTTCCTCTCTCCCTCTCCCATTCCTTCCTCCCTACCCCATCTTCCTTTTTCATTACTCCCTCTCCCCTTCCTTTCTTCCTTCATCTCGCCCTTACTTCTTTCCTCCCTCTCCCATTCCTCCCTCCCTCTCTCCCTCTCCCTTTCTTCCATCATCTCTACCTCCCTTCCTCCCTTTCTTCCTTCATCCCTCCCTCCCCTTCCTTTCTTCCTTCCTTCCTTTCTTCATCCCTCCCCTCTCCTTCCTCCCTTCCTTCCTCCCTCCCTCCCCTTCCCTTCTCCCTTCCCTTCCCTGGCACCACTCACTTAATAATCACCTTGTTTGATAATGGAAATTCTAGTCCAAATGCTCATAAACCGAGGACTATCTGTAAATCTCGCTGGCCCTATTTTATTTCAACGTTTATTATTGAGGATGCAGAACCTTAGGAAATGGGAACCAGTTTCTCTAGTGGTTACAGATGCTGGATTAAGAACAGGGAGACCCAAATTCTAATCCTTCCTTAAGGAGAAAGCCAGCTGGTGGATTATGGGCCAATCTTCTTCTCTCTCAGCCCTGGGAAGAAGGAAAGCAAAGTGCTACTCTCGCCAAGGAAATGTCATCATGAATCAAGATAAAACCCGAGAGGAACGTATCAACAACAGCCTCAAGAAGCAACCACCAAGAGGCATTAAACAAAATACAATTTTGTTCTCCAAAGTTAAGAGAAAACGAAAAATCTGCCAGGCTTCCCATAAATCCAAAGACTTCTATCTTCTATCCAGTTTTCTCAGACCAGCTGCCTATCAATACGGCATGATGGATAGGTCTCCCACGGACACACACACATACTGCTAAGCCATTTACATGTGATTAGATTATCAGGATTCTGAAATGAAACAGAAAAATCACCACCTCCACTGCTATTGTGGTCGCTGTCCTATTTTCACGCCGCAGCCTAGCAGCTACAATCTCAAGGTTGCAACGATATTTGCCTGAATCAGTAAATAACAGAAATAGACTCTCTTTTTTTTCCACCTCTTTTTTTCCGAGACTAAACCTCCAATAGAATTTACTTCAGAGGAAACACGAGCAGAGCTGTCCCTCTGGGGTTGCAATATTTCTGCCTTGCAATATTTCAGGAGAGAGAGGGTGGGGGAAAAAACCGATAAAAAAGCAGCATTGAACTAGCTGGAATTGCCAGAAGCTAGAGACCTCAGGTTTAAGTAATCCTCGATTTATGACCACAAATCATCTTCTTTTAATGACCCCATAATCCCTTGCAGGGTGGAGTTTGGGCAACTTAATGGAGCTGAGTGTTTACTGGCCGGATGCCCTTCCTGTCACCAAAGCGGAGTTTTGTTCGGAAAATATATTCTCATTGTGCCCCGAGAGAGAAATATCCGCCTCTACCTAGGATCGAACTCACAGCCTCCTGATTGTGTGGCGAGAGCTCCACCTCTAGGCCACCGCACCATTCGACTTACGACCACAAATGAGACCATGTATTTCCATGGTTAAGCAAGGCGGTTATTAAGTGAGTCACATCCGAATTTATGACCTTTTCTGCCATAATGTAAAGAATCACTCCAGTTGTTAAGTGAATCAGGCAAGGTCTTTAAGTGAGTCCAGCTCCTCCACTGACTTAGCTTGCTGGAAGCCACCTAGGAAGGACATCAATGGCAGTCACATGACCCCCCTCCCCCCCGGATGCTACAATCATTGCAAATGCATACCGGATGCTAAGCAAACAAACTGTGGTCACGTGACTTTGGGATGCTGCATCGGTTGCAAGTTCAAGGACTGGTTGAAACGGTCACTAAATGAATGGCGGTAAGTCAAGGACAACCTGTATTTCTTACTTTGAGGAGAACTTCAGAAGACCACCTTGGGAGCAGAGATATCTCCAATACCACCAAGACGTCATAGAAATGTAGAGCGTAGAATAATAAGAGTTGAATGGGACTTCGGAGGTCTTCTAGTCCAACCCCCTGCCCTATATCAGTGATGGCTAACCTATCACGTGCCAGGAGCGGGGGGGAGGGGGGTTGCGTGCATGCCCACACCCATAATTCTATGCACCCTGCCCCCACGCATGCGCACATGACCCCCCCCCCACGCTCCCACTGCTCCTGACACGCAATGGCACGGTAGGCCCATTTTTTGCTCTCCCCAGCCTCCAGAGCCTTTCTCTGGACTGGAAGTTGGCAAAGGAGCCGTTTTCAGCTTCCGGAGGGCCTCCGGGAGGAGGTGGGGAAGGCTGTTTTCACCCTCCCCAGACTCTTACAAAGGCTCTGGAGGCTGGGGAGAGAGAAAATGGGACTTCCTCACCACCCCCCCGAGGTCCTCCAGAGGCAGGAAATAGCCTGTTTCCCTACTTCTGGTGGGCCCAGAAGGCCCGAAAATCAGCTGGCCGGTGCGTGCATGCGCGCCATAGCTGAGCTCACGTGCCCACCGATATGGCACGCGTGCCATAGGTTCGCCATCACAGCCCTATATCATTTCGGACAAATGGTAGTCCAGTCTCTTTTTGAAATGACTTAGTTCCTTTCTCTTCAGGTTACCTTCCACATCCACTGAACATATTTCATTCATTCATCCTTTCACCCCCATCACCACCATTCAAAGTCTGTGAGAGGAAGGAAGTCACGAGGAAGTCTTGCAACATCTACACCCTTGTGACGTCTCCAAAATCGTCCATTCCTCCCTTGGATATCGGGTAGCGCAATTTTGCGTGCATAAATGCTCACCGAGGAGAAAAGGACTTTTGCGAACAGTATCCAGAATGTTTTAGCATCCCGATCCAAAATTGATTTGAGAGCAAATCTTGTGGGATAAGAGTGGCAAGTATAACCAGATCAGAGGTGGTATTCAGCCGGTTTGGACCAATTCTTCTGAACCGGTAGCGGAAATCATTGGTGGGCCTGCCCACGCGCTCCGGCTCTATGCCATCCTATTTAGGCACGTTTTTGAGGCTGGGCACATGTGCGGAAGGCAGGTGCGCACGAGCGGGGCGAACCGATAGTAACATAATGTGAAACCCACCACTGAACCAGATGTGAAGGAATTATCTTACAAGCTGGACAATTCCTTCTCCTGTACCACCAGCTAAAATCAGGCAGTTTTCTTCAGTACAGTAGGTGTCCACCTTTATTATGTCTGTGAACTTTGGGGGTGATTCATTATTTTTTTAAGCAGATGTGTCTCCCCTTTAAATAACTTTTAGGAAATGATGGAACCAGGAAGTTCTCTTTGGCCTACTTTCTGAAAGATCTTTTCATAAGGTGGAACATTTGAGTCACTGACCGACCAACTTCATTTCCATCCTAGCTGAAGAACACGAGATCTATCATCCAACAACACTTCAAGCTCAGAAGACAGGACCAAGAGAAATATATTTCCAGTCCTGAGTTCTGAGGTTTACAAAAATGGGGTGATTTTGGAAGTCCACCTGGGGTGATTGGGATGACTAGCATGAAGTCGGACTACTTGAAAAGGTTTTTTTTTAAAAAAAGGGCATTTTCTCTTTCCAATAAGATTTACTTCGCTCTTTTCCAAAGTCAACATTTCGGACATTGGAACGGAAAAAACAAAACAGCCTTGAAAAAGAGCAGCTTGGTTGCTTAACCAAGACAAAAATATTCTCCATTTTTATGAATGAATGAATGAATGAATGAATGAACCTTCTGGGCTAAGACAGAGATCAAAAAACATGTTCTTTCTTTGACTTTTTTCTCACTTTTTGGTTCCCCTGTAGTTGGAAAAGGAAAAGTGTTTAAATATTTTAAACACGGAGATCTTAATGTTTTGCAGGCTACTCTGCTGAGTCCCTCGTTCGAAAGGCAAGCTAGGCATTTCCATTCATAAATAATAAGAGACGGTTGGCCCCCAGCGAGAAGGAGAGATTGATTTATATAATCCTCTTGTTATTAATGTTATTGAAGGAAGGGGGCAGCCTTGGATGGACAATCACGTCGGAGCTGCCTTTGAACCCGAAACACCTGAAAAATCTTTCCATAAATGGAAAGATGCAAGTCACTCTTTCTGTCGAGAGACTTCAAGATGGACTCAATTCCGGAAGAGGTCACAGGTATGTCCAGGTGATTTAAACAAAAAGTTTTTTTTTTGCCAATACTAAGAAATGATTTTCAATCTTCTAGTCTAGTTTACTATACAAGAGGAATTTGATTGAATTCACTTCTCCAGCTAAAATACCTTGTTTCCCCCAAAATAAGACATTCCCCTGATAATAAGCCCAATTTCAGGGTTCAAAAAAATATAAGACAGGGTCTTATTTTCGGGGAAACATGGTAAAACCGATCACTCTAACAATCTTTTCTACGTCCTTCTTGGATAAATGTCCTATTCAACAATATCAAAACTTTCCTTGCCTTCCTAACGTGGCACTTTCCCAATGACCAAACTGTCATGTCTATACACCCTGGGCGGCTTGGCTGAGGATGATGAGATTTACAATCTGGAAGGCACCGAGAGCAGTGGTGGGTTGCTACCAGTTCGCCCCGGTGTGGGCAAACCAGTAGTAGCGATGGTGGGAGGCTCCGCCCACTCGGCTGGACGTCATCAAATATGCTCTGCGCGTGCGCAGAAGAGAGCGTGCGAGCGCGAGCGAACTGGTAGCAAAGGTAAGTGAAACCCACCATTCACTGAGAGGAAGAGAGAGAGGAAGGGAGGGAGAGAGAGGGAGAGAGAGGGAAGGAGAGAGAGGGAGGGAGGGAGGGGGAGAGAGGAAAGGTGAGGGAGGGGAGAGGGTGAGAGAGAAGGAAGGAGAGGGAGGGAGGGGAGAGGGAGAGAGGAAGGGAGGGAGAGGGAGAGAGGAAGGGAGGGAGAGGGAGGGAGGAAGGGAGGGAGGGAGAGGGAGAGAGAGAGGGAGGGAGAGAGAGGGAGAGAGAGAGGGAGGGAGAGAGAGATGGAGAGAGAGGAAGGGAGGGAGAGGGGGAGGGAGAGAGGAAGGGAGGGGAAGGGGGAGAGGGAAGGAGAGAGAGGGAGGGAAAGGAGAGGGGGAGAGGAAGGGAGGGAGAAGGAGAGAGGGAGGGAGATGGAGAGAGAAGGAGGGTGGGGAGAAGGAGAGAGGAAGTGTGGGAGAGGGAGAGAGGAAGGGAGGGAGAGGGAGAGAGGGAGAGAGAGAAAGGGAAAGAGAGAGATGGAGAGAGCGGAAGGGAGGGAGAAGGAGAGAGGGCCCGGAGAGGGAGAGAGATCTTCTCTCTTAAATATCAATGAAAAAGTGCTAATTATATTTTCAAATACCATTTTGGGGAGAGCTAGACATCCTAGTGATTCCATCCAGGAATTAAGACTATCCTACCCTGATTTCCTTTCCAAGCTCAGCTCAGGTCTTCTGCGTGCTGCCTCATGGCCTATGTCGACAACTGCCACGGTCTGAGCTTTGACTAGGACCACCGATTTTTCAGCCACGTTTGAATAAAAGCACAGCTGGCTGAGTTCAGACCCCACCAAAAGTGTTGTTTTACAAGTCACAAAGGCTGGATTTCACACAGCCCGGCAAAACCCAACGTATCTCAGGAGGTTGCGTGAAGCCAAGTCCAAGGTCGCTCCAGAAGCTCATCAGAATTTTTTTTTTTTTTAAGAATCTCCAAATTCATTGATTATACCTTCAGATCAGGGCTGCTGATGTTTTGATGGAACTTTTGGGAGAAAATAAGAAAAATCTGAAAAGAAAGACTGATTTCCCCCCCCCCCTCTCTCTCTCAACATCATCCCTTTTATCTTGGAAGGTGACGTCAACGAGATCCTGCCATAAAAAAACCGTGGTCATTTAATGAGATGCTTGTACTTTTAGAAAGGGTGAGGTGAAGATTATGCAACCACAATGATCGTAAGAGAGAAGCTGGGATGGGCTTAAAAAGAAATACTTTATCTCAGTTTTTTGTTTTTTTTTCATTCCTGCTTTTGGGATGGAAGGTTTAGAGGAAGACTAGGATGAGAAAGGACTCGCCATCTGTTTTACCTCTTCTAGGAATTAAATGCTTTGCCTTATCTACAATAGCTTTACCTTTGCAGAGGGGGGAGGGGCAAGCTGTTTCTTCTTTTTCTTTTCCCTGGCTTCATCTTTCTTTTTTACTCCCCGCCCCCATTCGTCAATTTCATTCGTCAATTTCATTCGTCAGTTTCATTCGTCAATTTCATTCATCTCATTTGTCAATTTCATTTGTCAATTTCATTCGTCAATTTCATTCATCTCATTCGTCAATTTCATTTGTCAATTTCATTCGTCAATTTCATTCGTCAATTTCATTCATCTCATTCGTCAATTTCATTCGTCAATTTCATTCGTCAATTTCATTCGTCAATTTCATTCATCTCATTCGTCAATTTCATTCGTCAATTTCATTCGTCAATTGCATTCATCTCATTTGTCAATTTCATTCGTCAATTTCATTCATTGTCCTGCTTCCCATTTTATTCCACTACAATTCTATTACGACACTTGGGAGACCCACCAGCCTAAAGTCATCCAGTGGGATAAAAATCATTTCAGTCCAATTCTTTTAACCTACCAAAACACACCAGCTTTTCCACCTTCTTTGGGTTGAAGTCAGTTCTCCAGCTACCGTAAAATAAAACCAGTCGCTCTAACCATCTTCCTGGATAAATGTCCTATTCAACAATACCAAAAATTTCCTTGCCTTCCTAACATGCCACTTTTCCAATGACCAGACTGTCATGTCTATAGTTCTTGGACAGCTTGGCTAGGGATGATGGAGTTTACAGTCTGGAAGGCACTGAGGGGAAGAGAGAGAGAGAGAGAGAAAGAGAGAAAGAGGGAGAGATAAAGAGAGGAAGGGAGGGAGGGAAGGAGAGGGAGGGAGAGAGGACGAGAGAGGAAGAGAGAGAGAAAGGGAGGGAAAGAGGGAGAAAGAGAAAGAAGGAGGGAGGGAGGAAGAGAGAGAGAAAGAGAAAGAGAGAAAGAGGGAGAGATAAAGAGAGGAAGGCAGAGGGAGGGAGAGAGGAAGAGAGAGAGGAAGAGAGGGAGAGGGAGAGGGAGGGAGAGAGGGAGAGAGAGAAAGAGAGAAAGCGATAAAGAGGGAGAGATAAAGAGAGGAAGGGAGGGAGAGAAGGAGAGGGAGGGAGAGAGGACGAGAGAGGAAGAGAGAGAGAAAGGGAGGGAAAGAGGGAGAAAGAGAAAGAAGGAGGGAGGGAGGAAGAGAGAGAGAAAGAGAAAGAGAGAAAGAGGGAGAGATAAAGAGAGGAAGGCAGAGGGAGGGAGAGAGGAAGAGAGAGAGGAAGAGAGGGAGAGGGAGAGGGAGGGAGAGAGGGAGAGAGAGAAAGAGAGAAAGCGATAAAGAGGGAGAGATAAATAGAGGAAGGGAGTGGGAGAATGAGAGGGAGGGAGAGAGGAAGAGAGGAAGAGAAAGGAGGGAGGGAGGGAGGAAGAGAAAGAGAGAGAAAGCGATAAAGAGGGAGAGATAAATAGAGGAAGGGAGTGGGAGAATGAGAGGGAGGGAGAGAGGAAGAGAGGAAGAGAGAGAGAGGAAGGGAGTGGGAGAAGGAGAGGGAGGGAGAGAGGAAGAGAGAGAGGAAAAGAGAGAGAGGAAGGGAGGGAGAGGGAGAGAGAGAAAGGGAGGGAGAGCAGGAGAGAGAAAGAGAAAGAAGGAGGGAGGAAGGAAGGGAGGAAGAGAGAGAGAGGAAGAGAGAGAGAGAAAGAGAAAGAGAGAAAGAGGGAGAGATAAAGAGAAGAAGGGAGAGGGAGAAGAAGGGAGGAAGAGAGAGGAAGAGAGAGAGCGGAAGGGAGGGAGAGGAAGAGAGAGAAAGAAGGAGGGAGGGAGAGAGAGAGAGAGAGATCTTATATATCAATGAAAAAGTGCTAATTCTATTTTCCAATCCCATTTTGGGGAGAGCCATCATCCAACGTAAGACCAAGAATGGGACACAGCCTTTGACGGAGGGTGAGGCTCATCAGTCACAATAAAAAAACCTTCTTTTTTAAAAAAAATTGGACAAGGGCGTGCTTAATTCATTCAACATCTATTTATTTTATTTTTAAAGGCAAAACCCGAAAGAGAAGCGGAATGGGAACCAACATCACTCAGAGTTCAGCTTAATCTCAATCCAGTTCCACAATTGGGAAATGGGGAACATTTTCAGGCATTATTATTATTTTTACTGAAGAGTGGGAGACCATCGGCCTGAAAGCGGATAGAAAATATTCTGAATTTCCCTCTCCTATTGTTGGCAAAGGTTGGGGGGGGGAGAGGAAGGGGGGGTCAGCCAACACGAGGCAATCCTCCCCTCTCTCTTTTAATGGGGAGGGGACGACCCAGAGCTGAGAATTCACTCAATTTTCTCATGTATAATGCATTCTCCCCCCCCCCCGGGGGGTTTTATAGGGGTGGGGGAGAATGATCCACCCAGGCAAAATCTCTTTATCTTTATCTCTATTTGATTTGTATACCGCCCAACTCCCGAAGGACTCAGGCCGGTGGACAGCCAAACAGTAAAATACATAAATGCAAAATTTAAAAACAGGATGAAATCGAATTAAACAATTTGGCCCAGACAAATTAAAACACCCCCGTCATTTAAAAACAGATTTTTTAAATCTGCAATTTTTTTTAAAAAAAAATCTTAAATTTAGCAGGAATTAGAGGATAGAAACAAGCTGCTTTCTTATTAGCCTTCTCTCCTCTGGTTCTCAGTAGGGGCTTTTATTTTTAAAAGGGGGGGGGAAGGCTTCAGCTCATCCAAGTCTCTGTTCTGTTTCTTCCCAGGAGGAACCGGGGAGGAGGAAAAAAAAGAAAAAGAAAGGTAGAAAAAGAAGAACATTCCAATTTGATAATCCTCAGGGCTTCGGTGGAAGAGGACTCCGAAGCCAATTAGTCTACATTGGTGGGTTTTTGTTTTTTTTAAAAGGCCACCCAGCACCAATGTCAGCCGTTCGACATCAGCCATGCTTCGTCCTTCAAGAAGGAACATCTCCATTATGTGAGGAAGGAGAGTTGGGGTGGTGGTGGAAGGATGGAGGGTTCCTTCTCCCACCCTTGAGCTAAACCTGGCTTTAAGGTTAGGAGGGACCTTGCTTGGACATCCCTCAAAGGCCAAAGACCACAGTTTAGTGACTCAATTGCAGTTGCCTGCGTGTAGACCTCCAAAAGACATCAACCTGGCCATAACTAGGTCAGTTATATATATATATATATGTCGAGTTTGGGTTCCTGCAGGACCACGGATGTCTTCGGACCTAACGGGCTGAACCATCACGGCGTGGGGGATTGGCCCAAGGCAAAGAACCACCCATTTGGGTTGAGATACGTAAAAACCCGGGTTGGTCAACCACAATGTCTTGGCTTCTCACACATAACAGCATCCATCTTGGCCGACAAGCCATCATATTCTGGGTTCCCACCATCACATTCAAGTCCGCATGCATGGCCAACTGGGTCATCTAGCGCCTTCAACCTTGGTGGGGACGACCCCTCCCTCCGACGGTTTCCATTCACAAGACAACACCCGAAGAAGAAGAAGACTCAACAACAACAACTTGGGATGACCAAGGAGAACCCTAAAGTCTGTTCCACCACCCAGCAACAGCTGGATTTTCTACTTTGGTTTAGGCCAGTGGTTCTCAACCTGTGGGTCGCGACCCCTTTGCGGGGGGGGTGTCCAACGACCTTTTCACAGGGGTCGCCTAAGACCATCGGAAAACACATATTTTTCAATGGTTTTAGGGATAATTTTATGGTTGGGGGGGGTCACCACCACATGAGGAACTGTATGAAGTGAATGATTTTTTTTTTTATAAATGTTATCTAATTCTGGGTTTTATTTCATTGACCAAACTAAGTAATAATTTGAATTAGCAACTTTATGATGTTTGTGTTGTCTATATTTTTTCTTGACTATACACCGCCTTGAGTCCTACGGGAGAAAGGCGGTATAGAAATTAAATAAATAAATAAATAAATAAATAAATAAATAAATAAATAAATAAATAAATAAATACATACATACATACATACATACATACATACATACATACATACATACATACATACATACAAACCCGTGGCTTAGGCAAACTCCTACAACACCCCCCCCCCATTGAGGTTTAACCCGGATCGTGTGAACCCAACTTAAACGCTTGGATGCCAAGCAGGGCGTGCCATGCCCGTCTGGCAAAGCTAACCCCCCTCCCCACTCCCCACCTTTCCCCAATCTTATCTCTGCCCCTTCCCCACAACTCCACTCACTCACCACTCGGGATTCTCCGCCGCCTTGGGGTTAAATCGGATGTCGCTGTTGACGTTGAACAAAAGGTCGACCTCGTCCAGCGGTGGCACGGCCAGCTGGTAGAGCGGGTGGGCAAATAGGGCGGCCAGGCGGGAGCCGGTGCCCGCGGGCCCCCCCGCCGCCGCCGCCGTTTCTTCTTCTTCCTCCTCCTCCTCCCGGTAAACCGGCAGCAAAGGCGGCGAGTGGGGCTGATTCTGCAAGCGGTCGGCTGCTCTCGTTTTCCCTTTCGCGTGGAGCGCTCCGGTGCTGCCGGTTCGCCGCGGCGGCGGCGGCGCCTCTCCTCTCCGCTCGGCGTTGGCGTGGCCCGGCCCTTTCTCTCCGGAGCTGAGGTTGGAGCTGGGCTCGCTGCTGAAATCCTGCAAGAGCCGCAGCGTGTGCTTGCTAGGCCAGCTCGCGGCGGCCGCGGCCGCCTCCGAAGCGCCAGCTTTGAGTCTCCCCGGCTCGTCCTGTGCTACTACTTCTGCTGCAGCCGGCGGCGGAGGAGGCTCCGGTTCTAAAGAAGACGGCGGAGGAGATTCCTTGGGCCAGCCGCGTCGGTCTTCTCCCGGCTGGGCTGCTGCTGCTGCTGCTCCTCCTCCTCCTCCTCCGGCGGCGGTGTGAGAGCAAGAGCAGCCCGGATCCGCATCAGCTTCGGAGCCCGCGGCTCGCTTCTCCAGCTTGGGCAAGAGGTCGATGAGGATGTGCAGAGTGCAGGCCACCAGGAAAACCAGCAGGATGAGAACGCGGAATTTGCGCACCAGGATTAGCTTCATGGCTCCGGGGGAATTGGGGGTGGGGGGTCCCCAATACAAGCTGGAAAAGCGACTGGAGGTGCGGGGTGGGGGCTCAATTCAGCAGCCTGGTGCTTGGAGAGAGGGAGAAGCGAGGCGGGGGGGGAGGCGCTTTTTGGGGGGGAGGCAGGCAAGCGTTGATTCTTTTTTTCTTCCCCTCCCTTCTCTCTTCTTCTTTTTTTTTTTAATTCACAATCCAGTCGTCTTCCTCTCCGGCTGCCGCGTTCCGTCCATCTCGCGAGAAAGGCCCGAATTAATTCCCCTCCCGGCCTTCTTTTTGGCTGCCGTTTTCCTCCAAAGGTCCTCCCGGCTTTGGCCCGAAAAAAAACAAAAAAACAAATCGAAGGAAGGAAGGAAGGAAGGAAGGAAGGAAGGAAGGAGGGAAGGAGAGAAGAGAAGGGGCTCCTCCTGAGCCAAACCCCAGCCAGCCAGCGATCAGCGAGGCGAACCTTTCCAAACGGGACGCCGCCGTTTCCAACCTGGCCAACTCAGCATTTGGAGGGGGGGGGTCCTGGGGTGGGGGGGAGTCAAGCGCAAGCAAAAAAAAAGAAGAAGAAAGTCTTCGGAGCGCCCCAAGATTGGGGGTGAGGGGGGGGCTTTAATTCACCGGGGAGGGGCGGGAGGTCAAAGCAGCTGCGGCCGTTTTGCGCCCCCTCCCCGTCGTGGTCCCGGAGCGCCCCCCCAAAAGCGCCCCGTCTCCCCAAGAAGCAGAGTTTGGTATTCGCCACCGGGCGCCCCCAGAACTGGCTCCCCGAGCCTTCTTAGCCAAGCCAAAAGGGAGCCACCAACCCATCCGCCGGCTCTTGCTTCCGCCCCCTCCCCACTTCCCGGCACGAAGGAGGGGGAGAGAGAGAGAGAGAGAGACCCCTCTACCCTGAAACCGGTTCCCCACGAAGCTTCTGCGGCCCGGTTTGGAGATCCCTCACCTCGCGTCTCCAAAAGCCTCGTTCTCTCTCTTTCTCTCTGAGCCTTTTCCGGAGGCTGCAGCTGCTGCGAAGGTTGGAGCGCAAGAGCTGCCGCTTGACAGCTAGGAAAGGGGTGGGGGGGGGAGGAAAGGAAGGGAGGAGGAGAAGGAGGAGGAGGAGGAGGAGAGGGAGGAGCGGTGGAGAAGCAAAATTTCAACTCCCCCCCTCCTCTCCTCCAAGCCGAAGAAGAAAAGAATCAGCGCTCTGCGGTTCCCATCCCTTCTTTCTTTTCTCTCTCTCTCTCTCTCTCTCTCTCCCTCTCCCTCTCTCTTTCTCTCTCCAGAAAGCTGCAAAATTAAAGGGTTCTCTCGCGCGCGCCCCCTCCTCCTTTTTTAGGGGCAGCCCCGTGCCACCGAGGTGACCCCCAACCCAAATGCAAAAAAAAAAAAAAAAAGAAAAGAAAAGAAAAAAGAAAAAAAAAAAGAGAGAGGAGGGATAAAGGAAAGGAGGCCACCCCCCCACCCCCCACTACCCTTTTCCGTCTCCCCCTCCTCCTTTGAAAGATCCTTCCTGGCAAGCTAAGTCCACGAGCAGCCCAGCGGCTTGCAGCTCAGCTGGGCTCCGGTCGGATTTCGTTGGAAGGTGGTGGTGGATGATGGGGGGGGGGGAAGGGGCGTAAGGTGGGGGAGGGGGGCGCTGGCAGGTGCGGCGGGGAGCCCCCCTCCTTCCTCTCCGTTTGCAGCCCCGGTGAATGCGGCGGCGGCGGCGGCTGGCGCGTTGGTGGGCAGAGAGAGAAAGAGGGGGAGAGAGAAAGAGAAAGAGAGAGAGAGAGAGAGGCGTTCCTGCCTCGGGTGGGTGTTAAATAAGCCGAGGAGCCAGCGGTTCGCCCACACGTCACTGATAAAGACATTGGCTGAAGGCTACCGGGAGAGTAAGAGAGAAAGCTCAGCCCGAAGCTGGCGCTGTCCCCCCCCTCTCCAATTCGCTTCCTCTTTTCTTCTTCCATCCTCCCCTCCTCCAGTCTCTCTTTCCTTTTAATTCTGCTGCGAAAGAAAGAAAGAAAGAAAGAAAGAAAGAAAGAAAGAAAGAAAGAAAGAAAGAAAGAAAGAAAGAAAGAAAGAGAGAGAGAAAGAGAAATGAATGAAAGAGAGAGAGAGAGAAAGAAAGAAAGAAAGAAAGAAATGAAAGAAATGAGAGAGAAAGAAAGAAAGAAAAGAAATAAATAAATAAAAGAAATGAAAGAGAGAGAGAGAGAGCGAAAGAAAGAAAGAAAGAGAAATGAAAGAAAGAGAGAGAGAGAGAAAGAAAGAAAGAAAGAAATGAATGAAAGAAAGAGAGAGAGAGAGAGAAAGAAAGAAATGAAAGAAATGAAAGAGAGAAAGAAAGAAAGAGAGAGAGAGAGAGAGAGAGAGAGAGAAATGAATGAAAGAGAGAGAGAGAAAGAAAGAAAGAAAGAAATGAAAGAAATGAAAGAGAGAGAAAGAAAGAAAGAAAATAAATAAATAAATAAATAAATAAAAGAAATGAAAGAGAGAGAGAGAGAAAGAAAGAA